>NC_090875.1:35119158-35139158 GCF_036669935.1 Montipora foliosa
CGATTCAGCAGCAGAATCAACTCCATTATCGTTCAACGTTCAAATTCCATGCGGGGCCGATTTTTCTCGCTCAAACTTTCTTGGCTGGAATTCCAAAGAGCACCTAAAAATGCTATGCGTTTTTGTGAAAGACTGTTAATTCGTCGGCTGTCCTCCTTTCGAACAATATAATTGCAAAAACATTTAGACAAAACTTTTTTTTTCATTTAAGTTTTCAAGCTTTTGATCGTTGGGGCGTTATAAAGAGCATACTTGACGTGACAACTTGTCAACATTTCCTCCAGTTACTTTGTAATTAAAATCGAGCAAACCAATCAATATGCGTTTGTTGATTACGTCAACCGCAATCGCGCTATTCACATACACGAAAGCTGGCTTTTTTTCCCTTTTGGATCTAAGTGCGTTCAGTGCGTTCTTCCTGAGAAATTAATCGGAGGGTTATAAAATAAATAAACCCCTTTCCGGCTTGCCGGTATATCGGAGGATAATGCCCTCGGCTGAAAGATTGTCCTCAAAATTTCACAGTGGCCCTCGAAGCTTCGCTTCTCGGCCAACTGTTCATTTTTCGGACAATCTTTCAGCATTGGGCATTATCCTCCGATATACCAGCCGCCGCAAGGGGTTTATTTACTAAATGTACAATGTACCCTGGATTGAACCCAGTCTACCCAGAGTTTACAGTGTAAGTAATGTGACATTTAGCAATCTTTAGCACAGAGTTTCTCAGGCTCTTAGCTTTGTCAGTGGTTGGTCAGCTGGATAGACTCTAGGATTATGGAATTTTTATCACACAAATCATGGGATTTGGGCAACAGTACAGATGTGCGTTACATGGGCGGCCAGTCAAGAAGTTCACAATATTAATAAGATTAATAATTAACAAAAAAAAGACACCATTGTTTCAGAGTTTATCGTGGTAAACAATCGCTGTCAAAGAGCCTGAGAAACTCTGGGCTTGATATTAGACAACATGCACAAATCATTGTATAACGTTCCCTGTTTTGTTGTTGCTTCAAGAGGGTTTTAGTTTAACTGTTTTAATCTGGCTGTACTGAAAAAGAGGACGGTCTGTTGTACCGGAACTTATACATGCATTTTTTTTTCATACATAGAATACTCTTATTTCATAGCCTGTGAAGAAATCTGCACAAACAAATCCTCCTCATCAGCATATGAAGAGGAACGACTGAAACGAATCCAGGAAAGTGACCTTGAGATGTTAAAAAAATGAAATGGTAAGTTAACACAGGTTTTAAAATAAAAAAGACAATAGTAATGACAACACATCTGCTGTTTTTGTGATTGTTTTGATTTTATAAAACTCCAAAGCATTAGCCACACATGGAGAAGAACATAACCATCCATAGCCTGTTCCAGGCTCTGAGATAGTCGAGAAAACGAAAAGAACTGCGTGTGAAAAGCGAGTGGGAGCTTGGGTCGAGGCGAGGCGGGAGAGCCTGTAAGCATCTCTTTAAGTTCTTCATTCCGGTATACCAGCTCCTGGTTTACCCTCTGATTGGTCAATTTTGACAGTTTACATAAACACTTTCGTAATCATTTTGATTCACGCGCGGAGAAAGAGGTCAACTCTGTCGCCGAGTGTCTTAAAGTATTCCCAAACGTACAAGCCCTCAGATTCGAGCAAAAGTTGTGTCTTTTGAACGTAAGTCGAAAAAAAGATCCGTTTGCAATGCTTCCAACAGGTTTTGGTAAAAGCATAAATTTTCAGTTACTTCCGCGCTTTGCAAAAGTGCTTCAATGTTGTGATACGATATCTCTGCACACTGCTTACAATATAGCATCGTCGGGTACGATATATAGTTATATATTTATCGCACACACACAACTATTGTGTCCTCTGCACGCCGCAATTGTTAGAATGAGAAAAATACAATATTTAATATGTTATTCTTTCTTATGCAAATACTTGACGGCGTATTCGAATTCACCACTGGGTGAATTAAATTTCTGCCTTTATCACCTTCGAAAAAATGAGAGCAAAAAGAGAAAAACACTTTGAAAGAGCGCAAAAATTTGCCGAAAACAGGCTTGCATTTCCGTTGCAAGCGATTTCAGGCAGCGAAGGTGATGGCTACGTGTCTGTATACTGCAAATGCCATAGGCCATTTCCGAGTTCATGTCTGCCTCCTCTTCAAAGTGAGTCTAAGTGCGAAGTTTTTGTGATGATAATTTAGTTCTACTTTACATATGAATGAAAACTAATTTTTATAAGAAAAACTTCGCACTTAGACTCGCTTTGGCGAGGAGGCAGACATGAACTCGGAAATGGTCTATTGAACCCATCCACATGAAATATCGATCTTTCACATTCATTATCGGTTGCCCTGATGCATCAGAGCTGAAGTTTATTGATCAGACCATCTTATCATTTAGCCCAGAAACTTCAATGGTCGGGTTTCTGTTTTCTTTGGAAAAGTCAACAGAGCGTCGGGAATTCGCAGCTTTCGAACTGGTCGTGTCTTTTGGTCCAATTTGCGAAATCTCCGGTCGGTGATTTCCTTGACACTCGTTTCCCGGGCGCTTTGACAATGCCCTCGTTCGATAGTAAAGCTATTTTCTTAAAATTGCCTTAAATTCTGGCCAACGTACTCGCACAAGTGAGACAACAGTGACAACGGAAGGTTTTTCGTTCCGCACAAGGTTTCAACCGGAAGGAAGCAGCAACATCAGCAAACACAACATTTTCGCTGCCAGTGTAAGAAACGGACAACGCTAAATGAGGAAACTCTAGGTATCTTCGTTCCCAAACACATCACATTTTTTCTTGGAAAACCTGAAGAACTTAGAAATGTGGCCTTTAGAGAATCAAGGCATCACCTCTGAACAACAATAAAAGAATCGCGCTAGAACTCGCGTGGAACCACACAATGCCGCCCATTTGCACCACTTTGACATTGACATTTTATTTTATTTGACTTCGCGCAAACAAATGTTGGGCAGGGAGGCCACAACAGCATAACCAATTACTGTGGTCCCAAAAATAAATACTAAATTACAAAAATATTAAGCTTAATAGTTAAAAACAGCAAGTTATATCTTTAACAAGGGGTCGGGCCATATTACATTTAGGACAAACAGATTTCCATGTTTTAGGATTGTCCGGGTTGTAAATGTTAAGAGAGCCTTTGCATAATACTCAAAAAGTTTGTTTTTAAACGAAGCGAGTGAAAGAGAATTTTCTCTAATATAGGTAGGTAGAGAATTCCAGATCCTGCTTGTAGGTATAAAGAATGAACGCTGGTAAGTTAAAGTTCTACATCTCTTGGTAGTAGCATTACTGGCATGACATGATCTTGTTACTCTTGCAGACCTACGTATGGTTGGTAAAATGCTGCGGTCAATGTCTATAAGTCCATTTGTAGCTTTATATAAAAATGCTAGGTCCATCATCTCGTGCCAATAGCTTATCGGTAGTAAGTTCCACTGTATAAGTCTATCCTGGTATGACCATTCAGTTTGGAAGGGTAACATTAAGATGTATTTAGTTGCTCTTCTCTGGACACGTTCTATGCTTTTCATTAGTTCGATTGATTGAGGGGACCAGACTTAGGTTGCATAACCCAGGTGCGGACGTACAAGAGCCAAGTACATAGTTCGGCGAGTGCTAGATTTCCTGATGTACCTTGATGATCGACGAATAAATCCAAGTGGCTTATTTGCCTTATTGGATTGATAGTAAACTTGATTAGTCCACGTCAGATCGCTAGAGATCCACACACCCAAATCTTTCTCAGCTGTTGTAACGTCTCAGAGAGACCCGTTCATAAGATATTGATGCTCGGTAGGATTTCTCTTTCTTGTTATATGCTGAGACTTACATTTTTGCTGATTGAATTGGAGGAATGTTGATGTAGACCAATCCATAAGGCTGTCAAGATCGGACTGCAGGGCCTTAGAGTCATCGACAGAGTCAACAAGCTTGTAGATTTTCGTGTCGTCAGCAAAGCATGCCACGTTGGATGAACTGCACCCGTCAGGTAGATTGTTTACAAACAGCAAGAATAGCAGTGGACCCAGTAGTGATCCTTGAGGGACCCCAGATGATACCAACACCTCCGTAGAAGTTTCGCCAGAGACTGTAACCCTTTGTTTGCGATTAGTCAGATAGGCATTAAACCAATCCAATAGGCGTCCAAACACATTGCATTGCTTGAGTTCACGTAGCAAAAGTGGGTGGCATACTTTGTCAAAGGCTTTTGACATGTCGAGGTAGATTACGTCGGTTTACTTACCAGTATCGAGATGCTCACCAATCTGATCAAGCGCAGTGAGTAATTGCGTGACACACGACCTTCCTGGTAGGAAGCCATGTTGAGCTGGGCTGATAAAGTGGTAGAGATGGTCCCTTACACGCGCGAGTACGCAACGTTCGAGTACTTTTGAGACCAGTGGCAGCAATGAAATAGGTTGATAATTTTCCCCTCAATCCTTCCGGCCTTTCTTGTATACAGGAACGACATTAGCAACCTTTCATTCATCGGGTATAATACCATATTGAAGGGACTTGTTGAAAAGCTTTGTAAGTGAAGGGGCGATATTGTCAGCCGTCTCACGCAATAGACGAGCAGGGATTCCATCCGATCCTGTTGCTTTGTTAACGTTTAGCATCTTAAGAGATTTTAAAACTTCATCGGTGGTTAACTCTATATCCGTGAGGACTGGGCCAGTTACTTGCATTGAGTCATCTGATGGAATTACAATTGTGGATCGCGAGAAAACAGATGCAAAATAATGGTTAAACAGCTGAGCAATTTCTTTTGGTGTAGAAGCTGTAGTTGGTTGCCCACTACGTCCATCAGCGTTGACTGACCCCAATGACATCACGTCCGGAAAGTTGGAAGATTTGTTGGTAAGTTTGAAAATTGACCAAAATCTCTTAGGCTGGCTTCGGATGTGTAAAGACTCGAAGTAATTCGCTCGGCTTTCTCTTATTAGGTGTTTAGTTCTGGCTCTAAGAGTCTTAAATTTGTCTCGGAGAATTTCATTTCGAGGCAAGAGCTTTGGTTTCTTTCTGACTGATTCTTTTTTCCTTAGGAGAAATAGGATGTCCACTGTTAACCAAGGTGGGGCATTTCTCTTCCGTATGTTCTTTAACGGTATAAAATCAGCAACAGCGGCTAAAAATGTGTCTTTCCAAAATGTCCAATGCTTGTCGATGGTATTATTATCCTGGACGACATTAGATAGGTTCACGGATTGGAGGGCAGATCGAAGTCCTTCAAAGTCTCCTCTTCGGTAGTCGTAGACTGATCTTGTAGGTGATTTTGGTTTTTTAACAGAGGCCTTAAGAGAAAAAGTTACAACGGAGTGGTCCGTAAAAAGGCCAACCTGATCAGGGTGTAGAACAGCGCCCAGTTCAACAATATCCGGAACATTTGTTAAAACAAGATTGAGAATGTTACTATCCCTTTTAGGCAAGGTGACAATTTGTGAGAGGAAATGATCACCTAGTATTGAATGGAATTTAAGTTCATCAGCACCTCTGGTTCTTTCAGGGTTGTCCCATGAGATCTTAGGGAAATTAAAGTCACCACAAATTAGAATACTGCTGAAGCGGTCACAAACTTGAGAAAGCGTTGAATTTAATTTTTCCAGCCAAGTACCATCGGAATTAGGTGGTCTATAGCAGCAGCACAGGCAAATATTAATGTTGCAGCATGTTGTAACTTCAGCAAAACAGATCTCGATGTCAGTTTCAATAAATATTTCCCTTGCCGATTTGAATGAACTTGACTTGATAGCTAATAACACGCGGCCACCGTGTGTATCTCTGTCATTCCGTACAATAAAGTAGTCTTCAGGAAGGATTTCTGAATTAAGCACATCGCTAGAAAGCCAAGTCTCGCTTACAAATATTACATCAGATTCTTCAGCATAAGCTAGTTCCTGGAATCTTGAGAGATTGCACTCAAAACAATCCATTGTTTTGTGCCAGCTTTTGATACTCCGAGCGTTAGAAACTAGGCAATTCCAGGTTGAACGTTTTCGATCCAGATGACGGCCTTGAAATGGACCAGGATGTGTAGAGATGTCTCCACATAACAGCAGTAGACCGATAATGAAACCACTGCAATCGTCATATTTACGGGTAGATAATAATGATGTTGTGATAGAAGCTGTATTATCTCGACCACGGTGACTCCATTTAGGTCCATGCGGAGGCTTAAAATAACGCCAGCCAAGGGATGCAAAACTCACCGGAGATGTAAAACTTACATGAAAAAAGGTAGTAACGCCAGGCAATCGAGAGCGAAGGCAGTTAGCTAAGGAAAACAATATTACTAGAGAGCGTAAAACGACAAGACCGTCACGCCCGACTGCCATGTTCCAATGATGGCATGCCAATGGTTATTTGCAAAGTGGGCGGAATGAAGAATTTAAAGAGATACTTACAGGCTCTCCCGCCTCGCCTCGATCCAAGCCCCCACTCGCTTTTCACACGCAGTTCTTTTCGTTTTCTCGACTATCTGAGAGCCTGGAACAGGCTAAACCATCCACGGCTGTTCTTCCCATTTTTGTGTACCGTTAAAGTTAATGACATGCACATTACAAGTACTTTAATTGCTGTACATCTATGCACAGCGTATATTGTCGTAAGAAAGAATAAAAAAGGTTCAATTCAACAAAACACACTAGCAGCTGCTCATACTGTACAGATACAGGCTAATGCATGAGCTACACATGTATGAAGGTCTTTTCATCCAGTTGCTAACCAGGGAGTGATGTGCATTAAATTCTCATTCTTATTATAATTATAGATACTGATGAAATACCAGGATTTTTCCCTTTACTAAAAGAATCATCTCTTCACCGCGCGCAGTGAACATATCCATTTTACATGTATCTTTCACATGTGAGAATGTAGGTGTCGTCATGGTAACAAACATGATTAGCCCATAAAACGAGAACTTCCTCTTCATTGTAAGGTACTTTTGTGCTTTAATATTATTCTTCTCTACTACATGAACATTTTTATTGCACAATTTTACATTATCATGATTTGTTATTCATACACTGTACCTTTCATATCTTGTTTCATGTACAGGAAGGCATCATTTTATTCTAACTTTGTTTCTTTGTTCTAATTTTCTTTCAGATACCCACAAACATGGCAATCATCATGGGACTTTTTTTATCTGAAAGCCAGCACAATTTCAAATCCTAGACAATGACAATAAAAACAAGAACTTCTCCTGTGGCTAGTCTACGAAAAAACTTACCACCTGTACTAAGCAATCAGTTAAATTATTAATTATTAAATGATAGGATTGGAGTTAGTGTATAATGGTGCCAACTTGTTTCTGTTTCTTGGTTGCAGTCAAATTACTCCAGGATTTTATATAACTTGCGTATTAAATCAGGAATGCATATGTTTGGGAAATTTACTACATACATGAATTTATTATATGGCTGTGTCTCTCACAAGGACTGAGAACTACCAAGTTTATGAATTTGATTCACTGAAATCGATATTGAGAGCGGTCTAGATTTTCCCATCCACAGTAGACCGGTAATGTTTTGCGGTGAAAAAATTACAACTTAAAATTAAAAAAAATATTGAGAATTTTCTTCTACCAGTGTTTATTTATGAAAGCGCCAAAAGGCATGATGAGAAAAAAAAAAAAAAAGCAGTAAGGAGGACGAGCAGACTTTGGTAGAATTAAGTTCAGATCATCGCCACTTGTTGCCTTTCGCAAGCAAAATGTCAGTCAGCACAAACCAGTTACATTAAACGAATTAAATTGCTCTTGTTTGCTGTATGATAAACATGTTATGAACCTACAATGAGCGACAAAAGTAGTTGAGACACTCTTAGGAAAAGACGCTTTTCGATACTTAAGCATTTGTTCTATTTTATTTGCATCTAGCGTTAATTCTCTGATACCGCCGGCCCCCAAATCCAATGTTGTGTAGGCGCTGTGTTCTGTGCAGTCGAAGAAATAGAAAAATCAACATTGTTTTTGGGGAAAGGAGGGGAAATGTATCCAAGACGCAGAAAATCGAATTTTACTGCCAAGTGTCTCAACACTTTTGTCGCTTTTGTCGCTTGTCGCCGTTCGCAAGCAAAATGTCAGTCAGTACAAACCAGTTACACTAAACGAATTAAATTGCTCTTGTTTGCTGTATAATAAACATGTTATTAACCTTGCTTAGTCAGTCTGTATGGGAGAATCTTGCCTGAGGTCATGTGTACTCACGACCTTGGTCAAGATTCTCCCATACAGACCTCCTGCTCGGTTAATTAGAGCTAAATAGTTTCTTAAATGTCTTTTACAAAAAAGTTCATTTAAAAATGACACCTTCATTGCATGGAAATGCTTTGATGAATAAATAACAATTGATATTCAAAATTATGTTTAACATTAAGGAATATCTTCAAAAAGAGAGTATCGAAATATTTATAAATAAAGCTAGTTAAGATATTTTATAACAGTTTGTTTTCAGTAGATATGACCTTCGTGACAGTGATTAAATACTAAACGATAAGTAACTCCTTTTGTTGGTTATGCCAACAAGAGTTTGCAAGGATAGATTAGTCCTGAAAATTCAAAGCCACTGAGGCTGTTTTAGAAAATGTTGATACTTTTTCGGACTGTTTTGAAATAAATTACATACATTTTGAAGACATTGTGTGTACTTTATTTATGGACATTGTACAAACATTTTGTGTTCGGGGATTGGCTCAATTTTTATGGACATTTAAGTTGGGATTTTGTGTTCTGGCAGTTCCATCCTGGTTTGCTTCTCTTGCCCTTTTACAGAGAAAATATAAACATTTCATGTGGTTCTTGGCGTATATTTACAAACCTTATATGCCCTTTTGATTAACATTATTTGCGCTTCATTCACGCACATTTCATTAACATTTTATGTTGCTATTTTGTTTCAATTTATACAAGGATTTTATGGACATTTTATGTTCTCCATTTTACAGAGATTTTTTCGTTGAGATTTTTACAACGAATATGTTGAGATTTTTCAAGGATTTCAACGTGTGTTATAGAATCTCTATAAATTTTGCGTAAAATTTACGAGGAAAGTACAGAGATTTCACAGAAATTGCACCCAGTGAAAACGCGTAAAATGCTGTCAAACCTACAGACATTTTATAGGGTTTACAAAACGTCTGTAAATGGGCGCATTTACAGACATTGCAATTTACAAAGGGAATGAAGACATTTTACAGACTTGACTAACATTTGTGAAGTCTGTAAATGGTCCAAGTTTTCCAGTGAAACAAAGTCTATTGTCCTTAATCGCCATGTTCAAAGAGTGTGTCTTCCAAGTTTAAGACGTAGCGAAATTGGAAATAATTTTTAATAAAATTGTATTTTCCTTCGGAACTGGAAAAAAAATTAATGTTCTCATTGGCTATAATCAAGTGACCTTTACTGGACCTCGACAGAAAATTTACCCGCGGTTACTGATGCTTAACAAAATGTTTTTTATGTTTTCTTTTTGACCCAACCCGATCACTGAGGCTCCAATTAGAAAAAAAAAAAAAAAACAGAGTGTATATACAGGGCCATAGTTCAGCAAATGAATGAGGCGGACGAAAACCAATTCCAACTCTAAGATGGCCGGTGTTACTTTAACAGAAACAATCAACATTTTTTAAACTTATTTAAAAATGTAAGCCAATGGTTAGACAAATTATTACAAGAACTAGGAGAAAAAATCGCAATATGGGCCAGTAAAGGCTGTGGCTAGCTTGTAGAAAGAACAAAAAAAATATGAGCCAATCAAGAAAAGTTCACCTACTATTAAAAAAACAAAAAAACAAACAAAAACAAACAAACAGGGACTAATTATTTTAAAAGATAAAGATAATCAGGAAAGGATAGGAAAGAAACTTCATTTAAGTGTCTAGTCGTTCTAGCGCTGGAGCATTAATTAGGGACACTGTAAACTGAAACTAACAATTGACACAATCAAGTGAAATGTTGTTTTTTTAGGAGAGGGGCAGTCATGTCCAATGTACACAAACGGATACGATTCGTCAATTCCGATAGTCCATTGGTACCGATAGAAAACAATGTCATTCCAATGGTTCTGTTGGTGAATACGCATTTCATTAAGGGGACTTTGATTATTTTCCCAATTATGATGGTCGATTGGTACCATTAGAAAATGATGTCATTCCAATGGTTCTACTGGTGAAATTCTTTTTTCATGTGGTCTGGCTAGGTACAAGGCAATTCCGATGGTCCATTGGTACCAATCGTACCATTGGTACCAATAGAAAACTATGTCATTCCAATGGTTCTACTGGTGAAGTTATTTTCTCAGGTGGTCTGCGGGCTAGGTACAAGGCAATTGCAATTCCGATGGTCCATTGGTACCAATAGAAAATGATGTCATTCCAATGGTTCTACTGGTGAAATTATTTTCTCTTGTGATCTAGCTGGGTACAGAGCAATTCCGATGGTCCATTAGTACCAATGGTACGATTGGTACTAATAGAAAATGATGTCATTCTAATGGTTCTATTGGTGCAAGACAAGTTCGCTTTTAGACCAAGTAATAGGGCGTTATTACTACTATGTATATTCCTCCTTCTATGAGCCAACCACGCAAACCAAGTTCGCTTTTACACCAAGTAAAGGCACGCAATAATTATTATGAATATTCCTCGTTCTATAAGCCAACCACAAAAAACAAGTTCGCTTTTACACCAAGTAAAAGCACGCAATAATTATTATGAATATTCCTCGTTCTAAAGCCAACAACAAAAAACAAGTTCGCTTTTACACCAAGTAAAAGCACGCAATAATTATTATGAATATACCTCGTTCTATAAGCCAACCACACAAAGCAAGTCCGCTTTTACACCAAGTAAAAGCGCGCTATAATTATTGTGAATGTACCTCGTCCTATAAGCCAAGCACGCAAAACAAGTTGGCCTTTATACCAAGTAAATGCACACAATAATTATTATGAATATTCCTCGTTCAGCCAACCACGCAAAACAAGTTCGCTTTTACACCAAGTAATAGCGCGCTATAATTATTATGAATATAACTCATTCTATAAGCCAACCACCCAAAACAAGTTCGCTTTTACACCAAGTAAAAGGACCGAATAGTTATTGTGACTATTCCTTGTTCTATAGGCCAAGCCTACAAAAGAAGTTTGCTTTTACACCAAGTAAAAGCGCGCTATTATTATTACGAATATACCTCGTCCGATAAGCCAAGCACGCAAAACAAGTTCCCTTTATATCAAGTAATAGCGCGCTATAATTATTATTTATATTTCTCGTTCTATAAGCCAACCACGCAAAACAAGTTCGCCTTCACACCAAGTAAAAGGACGGGATACTTATTATGAATATTCTTCGTTCTATAAGCCAAGCACACAAAACAAGTCCGCCTTTACACCTAGTAAAGCGCGCTATAATTATTGTGAATGTACCTCGTCCTATAAGCCAACCACGCAAAACAAGTTGGCCTTTACACCAAGTAATAGCGCGCTATAATTATTATGTATATTCCTCGCTTTATAAGCCAACCACGCAAAACAAGTAAGGGTTATTTTTACGCAACGAGGGGATGCGTGATAAATAAATTCACATGGGCGAGGTTTCACAACTGTGGCGTAAAATAGTGGTAAACAATTCTCATGTTTTCAATTTGAGAAACTGTTCAGTAGTATTTAAAGTGTAATAACAGTTGATGTAAAATAAATGTCACGTTGTTGAAGTAAAGTTGTGGTCTTGTTTGTCAGTACGTTTAAACGCGATGCATGTGGATAGCCTACGAGGGGAATATTTCTGTAATATTCTGTAATATTTCCCTAGGGGATTATCAATTCAAATATTCTCCTAGGTTGTAAGATATAAGCCAACCACACAAAATAAGTTCCCTTTTACACCAAGTAAAACCACGCAATACTTATTATGTGTATATTAGCGCAATGTCTTTATATACATGGAAGTGTTTAAAGCAAAACAAGTGTTCAATGAAGGGTTTCCAAAAAATGGTGGTTATATCATGCTGTTGATTATATCCTTTTGTTGTATCTGGTGGCTCTAAAAGAGCCGTTTTATATTCAAGTGACTGAAGTCACTTGTCACTGTTGTTGTGGGGTTTGTCGTGGTAACCCACTGAGGTACAATAGCCGTGGAATTCACTAGTTAGGCAGCGAAGAAAATGAAACAATTAAGCAATAGCCGGGAAAACCAAAAAGCGGACAATTCCAAAGCCTTTTATTTTCACTAATCCTACAGCCAGTAAGAATAAACAACGCTGGAACTCCGCTTTTAGGCTTGGCTAAATCTATATATTATGGATGAACAGAGGATATTAGCTTAAAGTAATCAGTAAAATAAGATGGAGTTAATTTGTGAAACCACTGATAAACAAAAGAAAGAGTTTCAATACCTGCAGGTAGGTTTTGCAGGTAGAAATTTAATTATAACTGGAAAACCGGTGGCACTAAAAATAGTTAATAACCCATAATTATACTCATCAGGGGTTCTTACATAAAGTAGTTGGCGTCTTTCACACGGTAAAAACACGTGCAACTTCACCCTTTAGCAAGTATATTCCGTCTATCGTAAACAGCGTCATGTAACAGTCACGGTAAGTCTATCGCCTTACCTTTCTTTTAAGTGCCAGCGGCTTTCCAGTTATAATTAAATTTCAACCTGCAACCTGCAAAACATACTCGGCGGAAGATTTGTTATTAAGTCTGAATTGCGGTTTAGGTCTAGTCATTCATACTGCAATATAATATTATTTTAATAAGGCACCACACAATTTCTAATTATCTTGTCTTTATGGAAAAAGCTCGACGTTTTCTTGTAAGGTATTCTGGAAGGTTCTCTGCCCCGGGGCGCATGCGGCCTCAGCACTTCCTCTATCGCACGAGATTGGTTCGGATTCCTCGTCCGTTTTCCTTACATAATCAATGACCGAGTCTTTCGACAGGTCGTCATTATGGTCCGCCACACAAGTACTAGTGTCTGGAAGCATGGGTTGCTTGGTTGCCTCACTGTTTTTCCTGTCACTGATGTTGTTCAAGTTGGATTCATATGGCTTTGATGACTCATAGCTTGCAAAACTTCGTTATAGCTTTGATAAACATTGGTATACTTTGATAGCTTCGATGTCACTCTCCAAATGGAAGTCACCTTCCAAATGGTAATTTATTAATACCCCGTGAGCTTAGGGGATCGACAGAGACTGTCTTCTCACCATGTGTCTCTCGATTCCATTTTGACATCTATTGCTTCACCTTTGAAGAACGCTATTTCTTTAATTCTTCAGTTCTTTGCTTCAAAATGCAGCGGAAGGTGCTCAAACACTTAAATATAAAAGACAAAAACACCAATGGCGGCGCACAACCTAGCGAACAGGAAGTCACAGCTTTCTAAGCTGTCTTGTGATTATCCATCCTGATTGGCTAATTTGATCGATCTTCCGGTTACGCAGGAATAACAAATTTGCATAAAGATCCTCACCAAAACTGGTGGATATAACCACGAGTAAAAAAGATGGTGCAGAGTCCAGTATCTCGCCAATCAGATGGCTGAAAGAGTACTGCAACCTCCTTCAAAGCCGACAGAAATGGACTACTCGCAAACGGTGTATGAAGGAAGGCGAAGTTGTCCTTCTTCTTGAGGACGAAACCCCCAGAAACCAATGGCCCTTAGCTGTAGTGACGCAAGTTTTTTTCCCAGCAAGGATCAACTCGTTCGTAAAGTGCAGATCATGATAGCCAAAAAAGGGCAGAGACGGTATCTTGACAGACCAGTAAACAAGCTTGTGTTGCTGCTGATTGCAAAGAGGACACTGAGAACTAATCTAAGCTTTAATAAGCAAGTTTAGCGCATCTAAGACAGAAAAATGCTTTAGTGTCCTTCATAAACATAACGTTTACATTGAATTCTCTTTTTATATTGTATTTTGAAAGCAACAGTTTTTGTCGGTAAATAAAGAAGCATTTAGGGAAGCAGTGTAACGGCACGCGTGAGCCGTAAGTTTCCAGACCAATTCTCTTTATTTTTACCCCGTGTAACCCAGTTACGCCATAATCTCTTTCTTCAGTTCTCACATGATTTTACCCTTGCGCTGTGCGAAACGTACGTAGATTTCATTAGGCTGACAGAAATTCGACGGGAATGATCAACTATTGCTGTAAACCCAGAACCTGCCAGAGCGTTCGTGCGACACGTCCTACCACACAGGATAGCTCTAAAGTGTTAGCACAATAAACCCAAGCCTTGCGAGTTAACGTTTTCTTTCGAGTTTCACGGATCTCTCCATCTACGGAGATGACGCCGCTACAGTCAGACCGCAACGTATTTTTTTGGCTTCCAGCGCAGACACTCTTTAGTCTTCGTCACGCGTTACGCGTGACGAAGCCCTAAGAGTGTCTGCGTGGTAGGCTAGGACCAAGACTAAGAAAAACGATCTTAGCAGAAATCTAAAAAGAGCAGTTACCTATTTATAAAGTAAGCAACTTATCGCGACTGAGGTTAACATTAACAGCCGGATTAAGTTCCTTAATAAACAATGTTTCTTTAATTTTACAGTGGTAATCAGTTTTTCCTGATGCGAGGATTTCAACATCAAATACTAAAATTTTAAAAAAAAGAAAAAAACATATGCTTTTCAGAGCACTCTCTGCATCAAGTTTTTCTTCCCATACGTACACAAAGATCGCTTGAATCGATCCCACAACGACTATTTTAGGACAAAAAAATGAACATTTTAAAGGGCCTCACCAAACAAAACACTTATCCGCCACTGCTGGCCACATAAAAGTCACGGAACACAACATCATTTTGCAGTCCTCTTATCAGGAAAAACAGATTACCACTGTAATATTAAAGAAACATTGTTTATTAAGGAACTTAGTCCAGCTTTTAATGCTAACTTCAGTACCAATAAGCTATTACTTTATTTATGAGTAAGTGCTGTCAGCTTTTTACTAAGGGCGCTTTCCATTTGTCAGAATTGACCGACCAGACCGGTCATTTGGAAGGAATAACTCTACAACGCCCTCTATTTTCACACTTCGAGGATGATATATACTCCTTCTCCGAAAGAATGCGAGGGATTAGGGTGCAAGTGTTGAATCAAATTGTTGCATTTACTTTGCAAACTGACGGGTTTGGCCAGCCAGTTCTGACAAAAGGAAACCGTCCTAAGACCGATTTTTTTGGATCTCGGTCCCAGACATACTGAAATTTGTTTATGAATAATTTTCAAAATCCTAAGCATACGCAACGTCAAGTTTATAAAAATGCGTTACTTCACAAAGTTTATCACCGCGATTTGCGTTTTATTTCTAATTGAGCTTTGATAACCAAAGAACTACAGATTATATGATATTGTTTGTCTTTCTTTAAGAAGGACAGGACTTACCCTCTGCTGACAAATGTTTCCTCAATTTAGTTGATGGTGGCTGGAGTAATTGGAGCCACTGGAGTCTTTGTACAAGGTACTCTAATGGCATGCAGATGAGGACAAGGGAATGCGTGAATCCAAAGCCACGATTAGGTGGGATACGATGCAAAGGATCTAATGCTGTTATGAGAGGGTGCACAAACACGTCAAGTTGTCAGCAAGGTATATTACCGAAATCAACTCAGTTTGAGTTTGAATTGCTTGCTAAGCAGCTCCCCAAATACCAGTCAATACCCACAGCTTGTTCTTTTGTCATTTACAGAATGTTCATTCTCATCGTGTCGCTTTTTGCGAGCTTTCTTCAAATAAAATTCTTCTGAACTGTCTAGCATCCTGGCCTTAGCAAATGCTTATACACACATTACATTTCTTCAGTTGATCTGAGGGAGAAAGCCAGGCGCTTTTGCACTATTAGTTACAAGAAATAGATGGCCAGTCAACACTGCCTGCCAAAAAATGGATGCACGGAGTTGTCATCATATCTTCATTAATTTGCCGGGGTCAACATAAATACACGTAATATTAGTCAATTACAACCCACCTAACAATTGCAGAATTGCTAGTTATTCATTATCGCAATTTCCTTTATTAGAATTTCCAGTACGTTTTCAAACAGAGGGCAATCCATCTACTGGGCTGATGGAAATTCACAAGAACAACACCTGGAAAGCGCTTTGTTCCGCACATTGGAAAAATACTGAAAGAATTCTTGCCTGCCACGTAAATGGCTACGCTGATTACAATAATGAAAATTTTACAGGCAATTGGAAAGGAGGAAATACAAGCTTGCTGAACATTACTTCTCATTCCTGTTCGTCAATCACTCAAAGTTGTGGGCTCATTAATAAACAAATCCAGTGTCCAGGTACAATATATGAATTTAAAGAAAATATGTTTTACTCATATCATCGCATAATTTTAACACAGCAAGTCAACTAAAAACCCTATTTGTTAGCTTCTAATAACCTGTGGCTCGCTGTTTAGCAAATGACTCACTGCTGGTAAAAAGGCAAGGCACTAATTGAGCTTAATTCGAAGCATAGCCACTGAGGTGCAGTTGAGCTGAACGAGAAAAATGTCTCACTTAGCTGGGCTGCAGAGCAGGACTTATTTAAGTCCAGCGCCCAAACCTCTAGACCATGCACCACCGTCTTTGTGACCGATGATTCTGAGACCACTAACTTTTCTTTTAAGAAATGAAGGCCCAACTGGAACAGCCTCAATGAGTGGGCTTCCTCTTGAAACATTATCATTGTTACATTATTAGCATCGCCTATCCTGTTCAAAGTTCTAGTCAACTTGAGATAAACTTGAGATATTGAGGAATGGACAATGAACAGAAAACAATTGTTTGTTGTAAAAAGAGAAACGTAGAGGACAATTAGAACCAAGCATTGCTTTAATTGCAGTGTGTCATTCTTTTAGTTCCTGTGCGCCTAATTGGGGCGAAAGTTGAATATGGTGGAAGAGTAGAAGTTTTTTACCGCAGAAGGTGGGGCAAGATCTGCCGCACTGAATGGGATATCAATGATGTCAAAGTTGTTTGTAAACAACTTGGCTTTAGAGGTGCCCTGGCCGAATTCATGACTGGAATGAATACGACTGATACAAGCATACCCGTTGTGATGTCAGATATAGCTTGTACTGGACAGGAATCCGTTTTAGCCCAATGTAATCGATTAGATGGAGAGCACAAGTGTCCAGAAGACATTGGAGCTCAGGCCTTGTGTGTACCAAGTAAGTAGTCACTTTTCGCCATGTCTGTGTATTTAATGTATTCCTGACAAACAGAGGGTTGCGACTACAGACAGTTTGTGGGGAAAGCTAAATATTTTGTTCTGTCAATTTCAAACAAACTTCAATTTCTCTCTAACTGTATTTCGAACAACAACAATAACATTTTTATTTGCACATTTTTATTTAAATCAACGCAGGGCCGTTGCAAGTCTTTAGAAACTAGGGGGGGGGGGGACAATTTCTTAAAGTACCTCATTGTAATTGAAAAGTACAGGGCTTCGGTTTACTTCGTAAAACGATAAATTAGTAAGTACGGCAATGAAATGTACATAAAAGTGTGATGCACGTGCGCAGTTGTTGTTTTGATAATTAAACCCATTACTTTTTTGCCGTTCTCGTTGCTGTCAACGTTTTGCGTTGGTGTTTTTACTTTTTGGGGCAAAAAACTGGGGGAACGGGTGGGGGGCACGACCCCCTACCCCATGCTACGGCTCTGCAACGACGGAAATCACTTAAAAAAAAAAAAAAAAAAGGGAAAAGCAAGGAACCAGCTGTGCGTGTACTGGTCGTACTAGCAAAGCAGCTTTTGGAAAAAATGAAAGCTACAAAACCTACCTCAAAAGGATTATGGTTGAAATAGAAGAATTTTACAGGTAACAGTTCTAGAAGAATAAAATGTGTTTGAAAATAGGTTAAAATACAACAATCTTTAAATTGAAAAACATATTTAACGCGAAAGATTTGCAAACACTGATAAGAAATTTTGGAAAGTAAGTTTTTCAATATAACAATTTTGTTCTAGACAACGTGGAAGTTCTGGAAAAGAAAAGCCTTAGTTCTAATCTTGGTAGCACTGACACCGTGAAATGTTCCTTAAAGAAGGAGAATCAGAGTGAGCGTGAGATAGTTAAATGGTATGAAATTGGCACTACTGTGAGAGAACTCAAGTCAGAAGGGAGAATTGAGGTCAATGGTATAACTTTGACAATAAAAAATGTTCAGCTGCATGATGGTGGAACGTATGAGTGTCGAGGAGTAGGTTACACTCGATTCTATACAGTTTACGTCAATGGTGAGTTTTTAAAATGTTTAGAAAGCCATCGATATGCTATAAATATTCAACGACAGCAACATATATAATGCGAGTTTATCCTTAGGCCCGTTTCAAACGTTGAACTTTACATGTGCCAAATCTAATGCCAATGAGAAAAATCTATTGTTTTCGCTCATTTGCATTAGATTCGGCACATGTAAAGTTCGACGTTTGAAACGGGCCTTATCCTCATCATCTTAATTTTCACCTTCATCAACATGATCCTTATCATCAAGATCATCACCTTCACGATCTTCATTGTCATCATCATTCTTAAATTTCCTTTGTACCAGGTAGATTTAATTTCTCGACTACTACCGTTAGTGTCACTCGCTGTAAAGTTGGCTTTTTAATTACCACTAACCTCACTATTTGTTTATCTGGTCTACTGAAAAATTGTTTTACAACTTAATCATCTGGGTTGCTCTTTCCTTCTTAGAACTTTCATTTCATTGCATATTACTAGCAATTACATATGTTTTTTATAAGAATTCTATCAGTCATCTATCTTCATTAGATAAGATTGTCAGTCTCTCCGTGAAAGTGATCGTTGCAGTTATGAAGCGACTGGATCAGTTGCAAAAGCAGCCTGAACAATTCAACAGGACTTGAATCCCATGAGATGGCGCTGCACTTGCTCTTACTACCATCTGTCCTACAAGGCCAACTGGGAGATGGTCGTTTGTAAGTTCGAATTGTAACCCGAAATACGTGGATACATGATTAAGGGTGGATGTATGAAATACCTCATGGGTTTGAGTCCTGATTAAGACTGGATTGTTTGAGGCCTCTTTCGCAACTGATCGAGTTGCACCATAACTGTGATAATCTACACAACTGCAATTACAATATACTAAATTTTCATATATTCTCTCTATCATTTTTATTATGATGTGTTAGCACTGCATGCGATTTATCCATCACTTTTTTTCTTCTTTAGCCCAATTTAAAAACGAAAGACCGCAACAAAAACTCACATATGGCAAACCTGGCCAAATAAGTTGTACTGCAGAAGGAAATCCTCGTCCTCAATTTGAATGGAGCAAAAACGATAGCCTACCCTTAGAGGATGACAGATTCACACAGTTGTCAGATGGCAGTTTGCAGATCGATACAGTTTTGCGGGAAGATAAGGGAACTTACAAATGTTCTATGAAACAAACCAAAGGAAGTGAGAGAATCACTATTGATTTTCAACTTATCGACGTCTCTGTCACAGGTGGGTAAAGGTGGAAATGATGAAGGTTGCATACGTAAACCAATCAGAAAAATACCAGTTCCCACAAGCTAGCACAAATCTCGAACACCAGAAAAAAGGCAATGAGTAAGACAACCCAAGTTTAGATCAACGTCATTCCTTGAATAATAGGCAAATAACGACTTACCACTCAATGCTATTGTACCCACGAATCTGTCAAATCCCAAGACATTGAAAGGACGAAGGAGGCTATCACTAGATAAGGGCACCTCACACCAACAGAGAACAAAGTACTCCTGAATTCTAATCAAAGTGCTGTATTTAGCAGACTTCATAAAAAGTAGGCTTACCATCATTTGGAGGTAGACCTTGAGGCACGCAGTATCACGATCTTTATGACCCACTGAGGATTATTTCGCTAAAAGCGCCTCACATTTGGCATAAGTTCAGCTCAGATTTGTGTGGTTTATTGCTGTGCTTGCCACTCTATGTGGGACGACACCACGGTTAAGGAAAAAGGTTCAGCAGATGATTA
>NC_090875.1:35144158-35149158 GCF_036669935.1 Montipora foliosa
ACATTACAACATAGTAAGGAAACAGGAAACTGTACTATGGACTTACAGGTACTCAAATCGGACCCTCCAGATCAGTAACTTGTGTGTCTTCACCACTACACTACAACGACAAACATGCTCAACCCAACACAGCTCTTTTCATTATTAACTTCTGTATAATACTTCAATAGATATCCATGTATTTCAACCATGCAAAACTAATTCTAAACTGACCCTTTGTTTTTCTCTAGGCTTAATTTAGGATCGGCAAAAAAAAAGTTTCTTGAATTCATCTGAGTGCATATTCAACCTACAACACTCGTCACATTTCTTGGAAGACCCATCCCCGTTTCCTCCTTCCTCCAATGTTGATCTTCAAAACTACTAGCAGTCGCCAGAAAAATTGTCACACAATATTGAATTGGGGGAAAGGGGATGTGGTATAAGCTACGATCTTGTAACACAATGATTCTGGACCATTCGCTAAGTGTTCCAACTAAATATGTCAAGTATTTTCTGAGTATTGCTGTGCGTTGATATCAAGCCGTGCAATGCAATATACGCCGTGCAATATTCAAACAGTTCCAAACTCGTGTCCTAAGTACATTTTTGTCGTCTGAAAACTTTAATAAGCTCTATTCCCAAAGGGACTGACATGGTTATCAAGTGCAACGGTCAGCGTTGATTGACATGTTTTATATAGCAAGGAGTCAGAATAGCTATGCAAATATATTACAGCCCCTGAAAAGCTTTTTTTTTTTTTTGGCGATAGGACTGACCAAATCAGTTGCAGCAAAAGAACAGTTCATTGGCAATGGCTGGTGCTCCGCTTTTGAAAAACTCAGGCTGAAACCCTGAAAATAGAAAGCTAATGAAAACGACACCTGTTATTAATTAATCAAAAACGACAAGTCTGTAATTTCCCTGTTAAAGTGCAAAACGTGTCCATTCTTTCTCATACCCGACTTTTGACAATACCACTGTTTACCTTCCTCAATTAGGTAATTTATTTCACCATGGTGTAAATCATGCATACATAAATTTACCTAATTAATGAAGGTAAACAGTGGTATAGTCAAAAGTAGGGTATGACAATGAATGGACACGTTTTGCACTTTAACAGGGAAATTACAGACTTGCTCTTTTCTGATTAATTAATAACAGGTGTCGTTTTCATAGCGGAGCTCCGGAGCACCATAGTTAAGAAAATATGGTAACCCATCGATGCGAGAAAATTTGGTCTTGGTCACCGTACTACCGCACAACCGTAAGTCCGTCCAACCCTCCATTTATGCCAACACGAACAGTAGCAAGCGACCATATCACGGGATCATGTTCACAGCCCATCAAGGAGGCAATACTCCAGCTGACACTCTGGCTAGTTTACAGCATACATCTTTGATATTAGACATTAATGTTCTAGTCAATTGACACCTCTCAAAACAAGGTATCCGCTGATCAGTATTACGTGACCATATAGCAGGCTCAGGTTGGACCTTATCGAAGCCAGCTCGGCCTAAGACAGAAGAACAGAAACGGAAGAAGCCCAGAAAGAGAACGACAACGACAAAACAGTATACCAGTAATAGCTCAAACTTAGTGGAAGAAGTTACTCCACAAATTCTTTTCTTGGACACTAAACCGTTTGTTATTTCTCCGGATGAGTTACTTCAAGTGGATGCATACTTATAAAAAAGTGGTTTAGTCGTTTTTTCCTTTGATCGGGAATGAAATTCGAATTTGTATTCTCAAGTGGAATTAAATGACAATCATCTGTAAGCTTACTTAATTTGTTTGCTGGTTTGGCTATAATTCGAGCGAACAAGGGTCTTTTAAACTCCGTTTGACTAATTTAGCTGTTTTTCGATGTGTTTTTCGATTTTGCCCTTATGTTATAAACACGTAACCGCAATGAGTTCTCGTAAACGTAAGGAAAAATATCACCAGCTTGTGTTTTCAGAAGTTTGTTTAGAGCACGTACAGGTAA
Organism: Montipora foliosa; assembly: GCF_036669935.1. Taxonomy (NCBI): domain Eukaryota; kingdom Metazoa; phylum Cnidaria; class Anthozoa; order Scleractinia; family Acroporidae; genus Montipora; species Montipora foliosa. The sequence goes on from NC_090875.1 coordinate 35,146,125, forward strand.
TTTGTTGAAGATTTTGTTTAAAGTTTGTCCTTTCTAGCTGATTCTGGTTCAAAGCCAAGCTGGCGTGTTTCAGTGAAATACATTAAAATGTAAATGATCTCGCTTTCAGAGATAAAGTGGAATAAAGTACATCAATAAAACTCCTTGTTTGACCATGAACCGACAAACACGATCTATAGTCACGAGCACATAGTACGTCTGTGATTTCTAATTTTAGCATGACTCCTATTCGCTGGCTTTTGACAGTCGACTCCGAAATGGCTTTCGCTGGAAAAAACGATATCGCACTCATCCCTTCGTGATTCATGAGATAGCGGTTTTTCAGGTGAAATTTATTGTGGAATTCATTTGTTAGGCAGCGAAAAAAATGACATAATTAAGCAATATACAGGAAAACCAGAACGCGGACAATTCCAAAGCCTCTTATTTTCGCTTATCCTACAGCCAGTAAGAATAAACAACCCAGGAGCTCCGCTTTTAGGCTAGGCTAAATCTATATATTTAACTTTATATTTTCAGGGTTTCAGCCTGAGTTTTTCAAAAGCGGAGCACCAACCATTGCCGATGAACTGTTCTTTTGCTACAACTGATTTGGTCATTCCTATCGCAGAAAGAAACGTGTTCAGGGGCTTTTATTTAATTAATATATTTGCGTAGCTATTCTGACTCCTTACTATATAAAACATGTCAATCAACGCTGACCGTTGCACTTGATAACCATGTCAGTCTGTTTGGGAATAGAGCTTATTACAAAAATGTACTTAGGACACGAGTTTTGAACTGTTGGAATGTTGCAAGGCGTATATTTCATTGCACGGTGTGATACCAACGCACATCAATACTCAGACAATTGTTGGAAAAAAACGGATTCAACTATCGGCAACATAGAAAGTATGCCTGATGGCCACATCATTGAACTGAGTTTTACTGTGAAATAAGCCACTCTTAATGCAATTCTTAGCAAGACAAACATATGAAAAGAAATTGTTGTTAAGACCAGTTATAAACTAAACACCGCTTAAGCACTTTTTTGGCGAACAGAATCTCTTTTAAAAACTACAACGTTTACAGTCAAGACTAGAGGACAGTGGATTATTTATCATGAAATCAAAGATAACCGTTGGAGACAACCCCTACAAGACAAACTAAGATCACACTTAAGAACCAGAATTTACAAAATCCAGATAGGTTTCTTGGAGACCACTTAAGGACGTAAGTGGAAAAAGATGTCCTCAAGGATTTTCTTTTGGCCCTCTGATGTAGAATTTTTATCAAAATGACAGCATGATACGAATTTCCAAAGATGAACGCGTACCAGCACAAGGGCAAATAAGAAGACAGGAATACAGTATTATTTGAAAAACGTGATTCCAGCAAGACGAGCTCTATCTATTTAAATGCTCATGCATTTCTACCTTGGATAGCCTACTGTCAGTCATTGTCAGTGTAGGAGGGATCTAAGAGTGTGCGTCTCTGCACCATCTTCAGGGACAAAACTACGATTTATCAAGATTTGCTTGAAAAAGAAACAGTAACGACTAAGCTTTTACGCTCTTTGGTTACAGGCAATATTGATGTTCCAAGTAATACATACAATATTCGCGGCAGATCTGTATCACATTTACAAACTCGAGGTAAAGCCAAGAGTTTGTAAATGTGATACAGATCTGACGCGAATATTGTATATGACTTATGAAACGTAAGCATTTAAGTGTTAATGAACACTAGGTATTTTTGGTGATTAAAGACATTTTAAGAGGAAAAATCGAAAGAAACATTTATGTAAATGAAGAGAAATCTGTATCTGATATAAATATATTGAATTATTAATTATCGAAGAGCACAAATGAAAATAATGACTTCACTATGCAGATGACATAAAAATACAAACCTTCCAAACAGTGCGAAAAACACACCAAGGACACAGTGTGTGGTCTTAATTGTGGCTAGCAGTGCAATATAACACTTGTTAAACACTTGTATCAAGAAGAGTAAACTTAAAACAGACAACTGTAATTAATGAGAGAACAAGTCTTCTGAGGAAGCCAAAAATAAGAAAAGTGAATTAAAACAGATAACTGTAATTAATGAGAGAACAAGTCTTTTGAGGATGCCAAAAATAAGGAAAGTGAATTAAAAATGATTGCACAAAGGATTGCTTAGGCCGTAGTTAATATAGGGGTGGGTATGGTTATGGAATGGTGATGAAACCCAACAAATTTTGTTCCCCTTTTTGGCCTTGACCGTGCACAAAACACAATAGTGGTTTACTCCGTACTGAGGAACTAACCAATAGCAACGTGTTGGTTACGTAATTCATGCATAGTGTATGAGCGCAAAACAAAAGATTGTGCACGGTCGTGGACTTTCCAACCGAAATCTTGGCATCTTTGTTTACTCTTTTGATGTTTGCCAATCTTCAAAACCATTCCCCTCTATTAACTAGGCTTAGGATAGGGCTAGGAAAGTGGCATTTTTAGCATTAACATTGAATTTAATGATGTTATATTTTCTTATTCGCTTTCTTCTGAAGTGTTGTGAATTCGCAGAAATGCTAAATTAGTAATATCATTTATCATTTTTAATCAATCACCCAAGAAAGCAGAAATTCATATTGCATAAGATCCCCATTTCTTCAAAATGGATAACTAAAAAAACTCAATCCATTCAAACTTGGAAATAATAATGTAATACAGTAAGTCTCCGCAAATAAGAACCTATTTTAAGAACCTGTTAGCCTAAATTAGTCAGTTAGACCCCCTCTAAGCAAGAACACGTTAACCCTAAAATTTGAAACAGGTTCTTATTTTCTAAAATGTAAAAAATGTGTGCACTTCGGCAAGTAAGATCAATTAATTGATTTTCTGAAGATTCGTGTGAAATTTCGAATTTAATATTATTGTACTAATTTTTATGTGAATTTTTAAATCCTGTATTTAAACTTTATTCAAATTTTACATAAGGGGAAAAACTGGCTCTTGCATGAGGGACGAGGGGCGAATACCACAAAACTATGCTATCCGCAATGTTTTTT
>NC_090875.1:35154158-35159158 GCF_036669935.1 Montipora foliosa
GCAAAGGATCGTAAGAAGTGAGACAACAAAGGATTAGGCAGGAGCTTTGCCACTAGCCTTGTGTGCAAAACGACCAGCTGTGTGCAATGACCAGGCCAACACAGCGTTACCGGTCTTTCGCGAGACTAAATATTTTGAGCAAGAGCCCATACAGCGTAGATTTGATTTTAGTGGTGTACTATATTACGGCTAGCCAAACCAGCCTTTTTCAGGCACAATGAGAGTTTACATTGGATTGCTTCTATAAAAAATATATATATAGTAAATGGATGTTGACGTAATACTGGAAAAAATGTGATAAAACATGGCAGTCACAAAAGTGCTTTCCTTCATCTACCTCTTGTGGCTTTCAGGCGCTCCCCTAACCTTCGAGACCTGCTGGTAACAGCTAAATTGCCCCGTAATGAAACTCATTCTAATTCTTCTTCCTTCCGGTTCTTTTCGCTGTGGCAAAAACTGCGCTACCTGTCGCTACATTTTCCATGGACTAATCAACGACACATTCTTCTCTACTGGCGAAACACGCTCCATTGATTGTCACAAAAACTTGTAAATATATATATATATATACATATGACATCTTCTCGTAGACAACGATTAGTCTGATGATCGCCTTCAGCGTGAAACTCGAGTAACTAGTAACGCTTTCCTTCTTACATTAATGAAGTCGGGCAATTTCAACAAGCAAGTGTAGGCAAAGGTTGTTTAACGAGATTACTGTATTCTTATCAACAACAGAGCCTGGAGCGTTTACGACTGCATGTATTTTAAATTATTCATTGTCGGTTGATTACCTCAGAACATAGAGCTTTCACAATGAAATGGGTGTGGGAAAACGTACCATATTGTATTCACTCTGTAGTATGACAAAGACAAATTTAGCAGCCAAAATCTTTGAAGACAAGTTTTGAAGACCTTTTTTGCAAGCCAATCGCTCACAAATGCTATATGTTTTCCTTTAAACTCCACCATCTCGTCCAAACATGTGTTTAAAGCTGTTAGCGACTTAGGTGCCCGAAAAAAAAAAATTTGAAACCTGACACTTCCGGTTTAATTTCCCCCACCCCACAGGGACAAAGGTCAAATTTTCCACCCCCGGGAAGACCTCACCCGTCAAATGCCCGGGGTTTTCCCGGCTTGGGAGGGGGGATGTTGAAGTTTCGATTTAATAGGCGCAAAATCTGCAATCTGTATTCTCATATATTCAGCTTGCTGTCCATTAGGAGTTCTTTTCTCATCATAAGTGTAAATTGAGCTAACGATCGACCGTAATTGTACGGTTGATATAAATGACCGCTTAATAAACTGGTCAGATAAATACTCTGGAACGAGGCAGTTCATGGATTTAAATGCCATAATTTAATCGTGGTAGAACAAGTGTTAGTCGAACGCACCCTTAGATTAAAATAAGTTCCTGTTTCTTGACGGATTTCCTCCCCACCCACAGCGCTGACCAATCGCGCAAAATAAAAGGCTCTTTTAAGGGCCACCACGTCTGTAAAAAAGATGACCAATACTAAAATACCTAAAAAGCTTACGTCCTCTGCTATAGCCACCGAATAAACTGTCCCTAAACGAAATTATAGCACACCAATTCCAAACCATTCTTGTTAATCGCTAAAAGACCTGATAATCGACGTAGTCCACAGGAGCACTTCTGAATATCCAGGTGGTTCGGCCTTAAGACGATCCGAACCACATAAAATAATGCTTTAAAGAAGAAAAAGAATCCTGACAAATAATGGAAAATACCTCGAGCTCATAAAGCAACCAAAAGGCAATCGTTTTTGTTGGTGAAACCCAGCTCAGAATTTGGCGTGAACATTTCATTCACTTAAGTATCTCTGCGTTAACTTGGGTTGAAGCCTGATTTCCATATTAATCGTTGAGTTCCACGATAGTTTTGTTTTATGGTAAGCATTAATTTTAAAACGGCTTCCCGACACATTCGAAAGTAATTATACGAAAGAAGGGAAAAATGTAAGTGTCTATATCAAGTTAGAAGAGACTATAAATATCAATACACAAACATGAACTGCTGGAAGAAGATTGCTGAGGTTATCAAGCACTGTCTCTTGTTCTCTCGGTAATTTGAAGTGGATGGACAAAAATTCAACGAAATGGTAACCAAAATTATGTGTGGTTGATTCACGTTAATGTTGTAGTCTATTCGCAAACACGATAACGAACGGTAGCATCTATGTTGCAGGTAAAATCCGTTCTCAGGTTTAATCCGTTTTATCTAGGTTAAATCGGTGATCCTCATTTTGTCTACCGGTAGGTTGAATACGCACTCTCCCTAATAAACCCCCTATAAAAAGTTTACGCGTGGAATCCAGTAGTGGTGAACGGAGATGTTGTTGTGTGGACTTTCACCACGGAGTTTTCAAGGAAAACCAGTTGCGCTTAATGCTAATAAATGGTGTTGTTGAATTGATATTTCAACCCCCTTAAATTCCTAAATTTAATTCTTGTGAGGTTTGTTCCAGGTCGATGTGTATTTGTCATTTAAGAATTAATTTTTGCACAGCTTCGCGAGTCCGACCCAATGCAGAGTTATTATGCCGTAAATTTATATTGTAATAAGTGGAGTTCAAAGTTGTTTTGAACGAGGACAAATACCTGACTCTTCATGGGAACGTAAAGAGCTGGCAGCAAGTTGAAATTTGAACTTGCAACTTCCTCGGAGCAAACTGCCAATCAAAACACCAACATTGCGTCACAAAATTGCAAAGTGGCGCTCAAATGAACAACCGGTTTTACTGTAACTAGTAACCGCCTAGAAATGCACACGAATCTTCAAGAAACGAAACAGTTGTTACTATTGTTGACACTTTACTTGCTTTAACTTGTGGAAGTCAAAGCAGTTTTTTTCCCTGTAGGGAACCTGAAAACTTGATTTAACTCGAGCTGGTTGGATATGAATGACATGATCAAAGCTCACTCTGCTCTTTGCATGCATAAACAACGGCCAATTCTTCCATCTTAATGCACCCTTGTAGTGAATTATGTTAACTGCATGTGGATTTGTAAGGATATCATTTTACAAATCAAAGTATCATTTCAGTGGTTTTTCCTATTCAATAACCTAGATTTACTTGTCTTAAAATAGTGTATCCTGTGGTTGATGTCTATCCAAGAAACCAAACAGTTCCTGAGGGAAAAACAACCAACATCAGTTGCAAAGCCAAAGGAGAGCCACTTCCAAAATTATCCTGGAAATTTGATGAGGGAGAGCTTCCCCCAACTGCTGTCATTATGAATACTTCGGACGGGTCTCTACTCCAGTTTCCAAATACTACAAAACGGATGGAGGGAAGGTATAAGTGTAAGGCTACAAACAAGGCCGGTGAAGAACATTCCACGTCTACTCTTCATGTGTTAGGTTTGTATCGATTACAAGATGTAAAAAGCGTTTTCACAAAATCAAGGCTGATACATTAGTTTTGAATCCACGAACGTTTTTTTTAATAAACAACCAAACTGACTTCTGTATGATTTATCATGCTTTTACCCTAAGTATTTGTGCAATCATGTTTTATAAGCTTCAAAAAAGTCCTGTTTATTTTTTGGCTTTACTGCAACCAAAAATGTAAAAGTTGTTGACGCAGGCATAGATATAAACTGATGCATAGCCGGCTAAAATCTCGGCTACCTAAAATCGTTCAAGTGCTACAACAGAAAGGTGAATACAGTCTTTCATTAATTGCAACATAAGACCAGTTCGAGATGTAACAACACACTATAAATCAAAGCATGCATTATTTTGTATTTCATCTTCAGAAAAGCCAACTGTCGTGATCACTGGAGAGTCTTACCAAAGGAAACTGGAAGGTGACAAGCTTACTCTGACTTGCAAGACCAAAGACCCAACATCACAAATAAGATGGACAATAAACACTGATTTTAGGGGTAAAAAAGCTAACATTACTAAGAATGGGGACAGGAGTATCCTCATTATCGAGAGTGTCAAGGTTTCTGACAGTGGCGAATATATTTGCAAAGCCAAGAATGCAGCAGGCACTGCATCCTCGTCTGTTGATGTAGAAGTTAGAGGTATGTAATATGGAAGTTGATATTGATTTAGAGGGTCTAGTTTGATCATTTCTACGTTGTACAAGACATTAGCATAAAGAAATCAAACAAACAAACAAACAAAAAAACTACGAGAAGGTGAACTGTGTAAGGCTCTGTTGAAGATAAATAATTACGCACTCTGCAGATAAACGAGGGTGTCAACAGTTTCCAAAAGTGAAGAAGGGAGCTTAACAAAAGGAATCATAATATGAATATGCGGTATTGTTCGTAAAGCTTTTTTCCAGTCCTTTACTTCACCATGGCTTGATTGGCAGCTGTTTTGTGATTGAAAGGAGTTAAAAATTGGTTCAGAGACAGGAGGAAGGCAGTGTAGGCTACATAAAAACTCCCACACTGGCACAACAACTGTGAGATCAACACTAATCAATAACGTACGGTGATTTCAATTGAAAATTTAACAAGTGAAAGCGGATATAAAAATACTACAAGCAAAGTTGTGTCTATGAAATCTGTTGTTTCAGTGAGATTTATCCTCCATTTTTTTCTCAATTCTTTACACCATAGCTTTTCAAGTACATGTACAAGCAGGTAGGTTTACATGTACGTTTCCTCTTTTATTGTGAAGTTCTCTACTCCTCTGTCCCCTTTCAGGGGCACCCAACGGAGGTGTTCGTTCCACAAACTATGTGTTCCGCAGGTGTGTATGGTGTATCTGTCGGCTCAAAAAAAATGTTTGGGAAGTTGCATGGAGAAATATTTTTGTTTTGCTGGCGAATTGTTTTCAGTGTGCTCGCGCTCTTGTTTTGGGGGCTATTTGTATTCAATGTGCCCTTCGCTTCTACCCCCCCACCTTACCCCCTCTCATTCCCATTACTGAAGGGTGAATTCGCCGAGGCCTATTCCCACGTCCATTTTGGCGAACGATGCATTCGAATATTGTTAATATGCTTGCTGGCTGGGAA
>NC_090875.1:35164158-35189158 GCF_036669935.1 Montipora foliosa
GATATTTTACAAGTGGCACTAACCTCAAATGTCAACCCAAGAAAACTGTGCTATTTTCTGCAGCCATCTCCAACCAGGTCTCTTGACAAACAAAGATAAGTTATTTTAGTATTCCAGACTAAATCACCAGGAGTGACTTCACTGCTACCTTTGATAACATTGATAACAAGGACGTATTCAAAACATAGACCCCAGGTGACGGTCCATGTATCACCCCAGCTGTTGACCTGGTCCTTGGACCTCTCCATGGAACCAATCTATTATTATTATTATTATTATTATTATTATTATTATTATTATTATTATTGTTATTATTATTATTGTTATTATTATTATTATTATTATTATTATTATTATTATTATCATTATTATTATTATTATTATTATTTCATAGTCATACTGCTCAGCGTAAGTTTTTAACAGCTGGTAAATTTGTGGTGTCGGGCAACAACAAGTTGCTAATGAACACCAAAATGTTTCTTTTCCCTGTCCTTTACATTTCCAATACTTTTCTAAGTATCCTTGCTGATCCCAGCAATGCAGACTTCTGGATTAAGGTAATTGATGTGTCTACTCCTATGCCCTTTAAGTTGCCCTTCAGTCGCAATGGCACTGTTCCTAAAGCCCCCAATACAATTGGTATGACAAATACAGTGTTAGTATTAGTATTATTATTATTATTATCATTATCATTATCATTATCATTATCATTATCATTATTATTATTATTATTAGTAGTAGTAGTAGTAGTAGTAGTAGTAGTAGTAGTAGTAGTAGTATTATCATTTTTATTATTGTTGTTGTTGTTGTTGTTGTTGTTGTTATTGCTGTCCGGTGATGAGGCCGAGCTTGCGATAATAAATACATAACGGTGAAGGACCATCTATCTCTACCACACAGTACACCCAATTTTGATCATGGAATACTTGCACTGTGGAGATCTACTGGGCTTTCTGAGAAAAAGCCGTGGAATTGCTGACAAGTATTATAACGGACAAGGAGAGGTAGCACAGTTGCGTACATACGACCTGGTCTCATTTTCAAAACAGATTGCTACAGCGATGGGATTCCTGGCATCAAGAGGGGTAAGTAAGTGATGCGAGGATCAAGCAAATGTTCAAAAATCTGTCCTTTAAGGTACATTGTATGTTTGTCATCGGTGTGAGACAAATACAGTGTATATTCAGATTTCAGACCTGGAAACCTTTAGACCTGCGTATTCGCGTCCATCATTTCTACCTGAACATTATAGGGTAACGGGTAAAGGGTAAAGGGTAAATGGTGAAGAGTGGAGATTTCTATCTGAGGTTTGTCATGTTGGATTAAACTTCAACATTAGCTCAATTTCGTCAATTTTCAACAACCTGTCTCGCGACCAAAGAATTACCACCATGGTAACTCTTTGTTCGCGGGACAGGGGGGTACAATGCAAATTTTCGGTGGTCCAGCTAAATAAAATTCAAGATGGCATGATTAATATTCGATCTATTGCCTCTTAATTGCTACTACAGTACCCTTTCAGATTTCTAAATGGCACAAAAATAAGGCTAAAAAGACCTGAACATTATAGGGTAACGGGTAAAGGGTAAAGGGTAAATGGTGAAGGGTAGAGATTTCTATCTGAGGTTTGGATTAAACCTCAGATAGTTCAATTTCTTCAATTTTCAACAACCTGTCTCGCGACCAAAGAATTATCACAATGGTAACTCTTTAGTAGCGGGACAGGGGGGTACATTGCAATTTTTCGGTGGTCCAGCTAAATAAAATTCAAGAATTAATATTCGATCTATTGCCTCTTAATTGCTACTACAGTACCCTTTTAGATTTCTAAATGGCACAAAAATAAAGACTTATCACTCCCCTCGAATATGTACTTAAAATAAAATGAACAATTTTTTTTAACCTGTTATGCCAGTTCATTCATGACTTTGTATGGGGAATATAAAATTATAAATGCTAAAATAAGCTGTAAATGTAGAAATAAACTTCACTTACCTCTACGTACAGCTGTCTTCGTGTTTTCTGTGAAATTGGAGGGCAAACTGTGTCCGTTTTAGACGGTTTTGTTGCTTACGATTTTTTACGATGTCTTTAGTTGTCATTTCCCCTCATAAAGGGAAGATCCCACAGTATTCGAGCGGTAGGAATGCGTAGCATGATTCTCATGTGCCAGTCACAAACCGTCATGCTGATTGCTCCTTTCTGATTGGACGATTGCCTAACGTCGTCCAATTCCGAAAGGGGAAAGTGGGTGCTCTGTGGGGGAAATGACAACTAACGACATCGTAAACATTCGTAAGCCACAAACCCGTCTAAAAGGGACACAGTTTGCTCTCCGACTTCACAGAAAAGACTAAGACAACTGTAGGTAGAGGTAAGTGAAGTTTATTTCTACATTTACAGCTTATTTTAGCATTGAGAAGCTCAAAGTTAATATTCCCATACAAAGTCTATAAATCGTGTACCGAGCTTGGGCTGCCTGTCGAAGAATCTATTTATTTTCACAGCGTTCCGCGCCGATCAACTCGAAACTTCAACGTCCAAACACGTGTTTTGTAGCTGTTAGCGACTTCGGCGCCCGAAAAAAAAGAAATCCTTACACTCCCGGCTCAATTTTCCCCACCCCGCGCAGGCAAAGGTCAAATTCCCCACTCCCCGGGCACAGAATATAGTCAAATGCCCGGGGAGGGGGGGGGGGGATGTTGAAGTTTCGATTTGATCGCCGCATTAAACAACCCTTTTCATCAATCACCGAGGTTTAGACACTAAAGTAAAAGTACATTTAAACTTAAATTCGAACGAAAAAACAATAGTTTCAATGACAAAAGAAAGATCACTATCACCAATGGAAAGCTTAAAGGGACTAGGTTACGCTATTTTAGGTACTTTTGTTTAATTTTGTTAATTATGAGCTCTAAACGCTCTAAACGTGAAACTGGCAGAGCAAGGGCCTTTCATTCGGAAAATCACGGCCACATAACAACTAAGAATGATTTTCTAGCTGTGTAAATGACATTTCGATATAGACAGATATAAATTTGAAAAAAAAAGGTGGGCCGACGTTTTTCAAATTTACCCAAATTCAATCCATTTCAATCCTCTCCAGTTTTGTCCATCCATGTCCCTTCTTGGCTTCCCTGTGTTTTGTTAGAGTTCTTCTATAGTTTTGAACAGTTATTTTGATATTTTAGTTAATTCTATGACCATTCGATCAGTGCTGAAATTGCCTAAAATTGCGTGACCTAGCCCCTTTAATTAAATATTCCTGAGAAGTAGTGTCAGTGTGCATACATTCAAGTTCAAAGTAGCAACCGTCAAATGCTCATTTTCACAAAAACAACATTAGCAACTGTTGCTCCAGATGATAAATGATCTACATCTCCACAGCAAAAAAAAAAAAAAAAAAACAGAACTGAATCTCAATTTTGCGTTAAAGAGCATCATTTATTTTAACAACACTTGAGGTGTAATTTAGGAACAAAATAGTAAACAAATATAAGCGATCGATACACAGTTCATCGTCGGCCCGTAACTTTGCCATGGCCACTGTTAATAATCAAGGGATTGAATGTTCAACACGTTAATTTTAACAATAACTCCGAAAAAGTTGAATAATTTGCAAAACAGACAAGTTACGTGCAAAACAAAAAACCGCCCAGGTAGAAATCTTATTAAGATCAGATCTTACAAGATCTTGTAAGAATCTTGTAAGATGGGTGTTAAGATGAAAATCTTAGTAAGATCTTGTTTAAGATATTTGATCTTAATAAGATCTTGTTTAAGATCTTTGATCTTAATGAGATCTTATTACATTTGCTTATCAAATTTTCTTCCAAAATTTAATGTTGTTGAAAGTCTAAGATCTTGTAAGATCTTAACAAAATCTTACAAGATCTTAGGACCATCTAACATGATCTTACCATAAACGATCTTACAAGATCTTAGTGAAAATCTTACAATGTCTTAGTCAAGATCCTAAAAGATTTTACTTAAGATCTTACAAAAGATCTTAGTAAACAATTTACAAGATATAAGTTAAAAAAAATCTTACAAGATCTAGTAGGGATCTTAAATAAGATCTTACGAATGATCTTGCAAGTCTAAGTAATGATCCTACATAAGATCTTAGTGAAGATCTTACAAGATCTTAGTACACACCCTACAATATTGTGCATGATCTTTGTCCGGCAAGCTGTTGCAAGAATTTATCTTAGTAAAGACCTTTCACAATCTTATTAAAGAACGTTTATTCAGGCTGGACTTGTGGCCTTTCATTTGGCCTTTCAAAGTCTTAACCTTTTTCTCTCACAACAATTTTATTCTTTGAAGATGAACGAGCCAAGGATTTTTGTTTTTTTAACATGAATGTTGGTTGGGGAGTGTGTGGACGGTTTCAAAAACAAAAACATGAAAGAAAAGACAAAGATAAAAAATTACTGGAAAATCCTACTGAAACAGCTTGATTTTCATAACAATGTGTGACCAACTGAGTCTATACTTCAAATTTACACTATTTTAACATACCATTCTACTATTTTTTCCATACTAATTGCCCCAAATTGGAAGTATTGGAATTTCTAGTAGCCAAAAGGTTGGCCGGCGGGGGCTCACGGTGGACTTAAAATTCTGAGGAACTTAGCCTCTTATTACTTTAAGTCAATTCGTTCAACGAAGAGACTATTTTGGCCTTTAATAAAAGGTTTAAAAAACAGTGAGTCCGCCATAAATCTTGTTCAATTTCTGTTCGTGAGTGCAAGAAATCGAGTCAAGTCGGCCATGTTGGATAGCAGATGAGAGACTGAGAACGAGTGAGCCACCTTATGCTCTTGTCAGCAGTCACGAGAAAGAAGAAGAAATTCGGGGCTTGATCAGGAATCGGTTGATCAAAGGATGATTCGAGCTTGCATTTCGGTTGTTTTACGCGTGAAAAGCGCTGAGCCAAAACAAGAAAATGTTGGTAACAACTCCTTTACAAGAGGTAAGCTGTAACTATGAGAGGATACTGTTTATTTTCGATTCTGGACTGTCTCTAAAATTTACGACTTAGCATTCAAATATATTTCACACATCCAATTCATGCATGTATTAATCACCCAGTAGATAAATTAAAAAAACTTAAACAAGAATTTCCGTAGCTTGATAATACAAAAGGTTGAGCAAATGACTAAATGATTGGAGAACGCTCCCACAGCACATATGATTTAAGAGCTCTCCCACAGTGTCCTTTTTGATTAATGCTGCTCATTACTATGGCACTCAGTGCATCAACCTGTACTACGTGCAAGTTTATGTGTGAGATAATTTATTGACCTTTTGGGCCAAGATAGGTAGCTGTATAAAAATCTGCTTTTCACACATTGATCAACTCTGGATTGATCCACTGATCCATTGATCCACTGATCCACAGGATCAACTCTGGACGTGACAATGTAAATCATGCTTTCTTTTAATTTATAACTTTGCACTTTAGCTTCCAGATCACTAGAATTCAATTAAAATTCTGCAAGCAAGAAATAAGTTTTCTTTACTTTCCATATATTGCTATCTGCTGAAGCCAGCTTGAAGACTAATAATACCCTATACCAAAACCAAAAACTTTAACAATAATTATTGTAAGTCTACAATACAATAACTTTATTTAAAAGTGAGGATTGAGTATCAATTAAGTTAGTGAATTAAGTATGAAGTAACATAGAAAGCAAACTTGAGTTAAAATACCGGTAGTATTTTTTTTATTTAGCATTACTTTGTAAATTCGAACACACACAACGAAAACTTTCTATTTAGTCTAAAACTTCATTCCAATATACCATATACTGTTTTTAGCTGAATGTTTTACCCTCATAGTTTCAACATTAAAACTGTTGCCTTAAACCAATCAACGTTTTTGATAGTGGAAAAGCTAAGCTGCATAGTCCAGTTGACTAATCATTATTTCCTTATCTTTTTTTATACAGGAGCAATAAAAGATAACATTGGGGAAGTGTAATTTCAGAAAAAATGGGGACAGATAAGGCAATCACTGAATCAGAAGTGTTTAGATTCAAGATGTAAAAGATGTCAATAAATCTTAGAAATAGCTTATAGAGAAATTAATTGAACTTAGCCTGAAAATACACCCTCTTGTGGTTGGAATTTTGCCCAGTTTTATTCTAAATTCACTCTCCTTTTGCGATCATTAAAAAAAAACATCAAAGTACAAAGCGGAACTTATCAACAAGAAACTGGATACGAAAATCCCACCTTATTCTATGATCCCTTGTTTCGCAAAAGGAGTGTAAATTATGGTAAAAAAATGGTTTTTTGGAAGGGAAAGAATACCTCAGGACCCCTCTTAAGCATGCCTTTTTTTGACTAATCTTGAACTTGAATTGAAATTTTATGGGTAATTCAGGTCAGACTTTACTGTGACCCGAATAGGCCATTTTACAGTTTTTTGCTCAGCGACCTAGTCTATGAATGACTGCGAGGCTGCCCGTAACGTTGCATTGATACAGCCCCCACTGCTTTTATCATGTAAATTGTGTTGTTGTAATTCTAATTAGTCCATATTAACATTACAAAAGCATGAAGGTTTGTATCAAAACACGGTCACCGGCAGCATCTCTTCCATTCTTAGGACAGGTAACTTATCTACAACTGTAAAATGGTCTATTACCAGTAATATTTCAGGTCACTGGAGCACAGATTATGTAAAACAAAACAACTCCAAATAAAGACTAATTCCAAGTGACCAAAAATGCAACTTGCTTTCCTGTACCTGCAGAAAGCCCCCAAAATTTATAAGTTTATCGCTGGTAATCTTGCAATATATTGCCCAAGATTCCTGAAGGATCTTGTAAGATCAGGAAAAAGATTCTTGGAAGATCTTAGCCCCACAACAGCTTACAATATCTTGTAACATTCTTAAAAGGAGATTCTTAAAAGATCGTGTAAGAATCTTGTAAGATCTTAGATAGAATCTTACAGGATTCTTACAAGATCTTATCTAAGAACTTGTCTAAGATCTTATAAGATTCTTACGAGATTCTCATAAGATCTTGTAAGAATCTTGTTAAGAATCTTAATTAAGAAACACAGTAAGATCTTATTAAGAAACTTATTAAGAATATTAGTAAGATCTTAATAAGATTTCCACCTGGGCGAGACCATGACATGTGCGCGTCCGGAACGAATATCAACAGGGTCGCACAAAACAAAAATTTAACATACTTCACCGTTGGATTCCCTCATTTCGCTCACGATAAGCAAAACAATGCTTGAAATTCGCTTGGAGTGCATGCAACAAACTGAACTTCCACTGAAATGTTTAATTATCAGTGTCGCCGATTGTCTCGCCTAAAAACAAGCTCACATCATGTCACGCAACACGTGGGAATTCAAGGGTGACCGGAAAACACTGACCCCGGTCCATGGACCCCTCTACGGACTGGGTCCACGGACTGCCTCACGGACTGGTCCATGGACTACCCTTACGGACCCCCTATACATCATCAGTCCTTTTTGCGCCATGGGACGCATCAGGCCTCTACAGTCTCTCTCCAGCAGGAGCGGTCTTGTGCTACCTTTTGAATTTCACTCCAGGTCAGGTGCATGGACTTGAGTTCTTTCTCCGCTGACCTTCGCCAAGTTATTCTTGGCCTTCCCCGTTGTCTTTTCCCCTCTGGTGTCCAGAACAAACTTTCTTTGGCAACATCGCCAGAGTCCTTTCTTAATACATGCCCAATCCATGTCCATTTCCTGCGGGTTATGTCCACCATAATGTCCTCTTGTTTACAGATGTTTCGCACTTCCAGGTTGGATACCTTTGGTGGCCACCTTATGCCTAGTATAATGCGCAGGCACTTATGGATAAAAACCCTCAACTTTTTAACTATTTCCTCAGTCGTTTTCCAGCTTTCAGAGCCATAAAGAAGCACTGTCTTTACGTTTGAATTAAAGAGTCTTAGTTTGGTCTTAAGAGAAATCCTTTTAGAACTCCAAATTGGTTTCAGCGATGTAAATGCCTGCCTGGCCTTACCAATACGTGTTTTCACATCTGCATCAGCGCCGCCCTGCACATCAATCATGCTGCCAAGGTAAGAGAACTGGTCGATTTTCTCTACCTCATGCCCGTCTATTCTGATTTGGCAGTTCCTTTTACATCCAGTGCTCATCCATTTGGTCTTTTTTGTATTTATCTTAAGTCCAACTTTACGGGCATTATTGTTTAATCTTGCTGTTTTCTCGCTTAGGTGAGATCCAGAGCTGGATAAAAGGCAGATGTCATCCGCATAGTACAGGTCTTCCAATACAGTTGTCAATTTCCATCTAATCCCAGTACGTTGGTGACTTGTTGTTTCTTTCATCACCCAGTCTAGGGCAATCAAAAACAATAGAGGTGACAGCATGCATCCTTGCTTAACCCCGGTTTCCACGGCAAACCATGATGTAAGATTGCCTTCATGGAGAACGCTACATGTGAAATCTCTGTACAAAGCTTGTATCATTCTGATGATCTTTTGTGGGATGCCATAAAGCCCTAAGAGTTTCCATAGGGTGTCCCGATGCACACTGTCAATGAAATTCAGGTGCAGGGATGCCTGCCATTCTGTTACGAGTTCGTGTGTTTTGAGGAAAGGTAGTTTGCAACTAAACTGAACGCAGGGTTGTCGGAACAACAACAAGAAGATTTATTCCAAAAATGAACGTAGTTTCCACCAAGTAAAACTCTGAACAACACGTATTCGACAAACTTACACGGCCTCCGCCAACTTGAATGCACACAGCTTCTGTCACACTTGACTAAACTCGGCCAACGCCAACTCTCTTCGCTTGTGAAAAACTAGTTAAAAAAACACTCCGCTTGGACTCGTCTACTTATATACTCTGACAATAAACTTCTAGAACTTTCTAAATTAGTAATGAATCTAATAATAGAAAGATTACAAAACACACCGATTTAGAAACGCTTACGTACAAACCTAAATATAAACAAACTACGAACTCTCGCGAAGCTTCTAGAAAGTAACGCTAGTCACGCAATGCTATTTTTCGTAACATAACCCCCTCTTGAGAAGAAATTTCCTAAATTTCTACTAACAACGAAAAATTAGTTAGATAGTACCAACTGAGGAGGCAGTCCAGTGTCTCTTAAGTTATTCCTCTACTCTACTTAGATAATCGGCTCCTACATTCTCAGATCCCTTGATAGCCTCAACTCTGAAGTTGTAACTCTGAAGGAACATAGCCCAACGCATTAGGCGTCCATTAGCAAACTTCGCACTGTTCATGTACTTCAGTGGCTCGTGATCTGTTTGTAGCACAAAGGGAACTCCATACAGATAAAGATGAAATCTTTTGAATCCCCACACAATGGCTAAACACTCTTTCTCAATGGTTGAATAATTACGCTCTGCACTTGACAATTTCTTACTTGCGTAGCAAACGGGGAATAGCTTGCCATCATGTTTCTGCATTAATACAGCGCCAATACCACTGTCGGAAGCATCAGTCTGCAGAAAGTAGGTTTTCCTTGAATCTGGTAGTCGAAGGACTGGTTCCTTTGTTAGGAGGGCCTTGATACTCTGATAGGCTTTCTCCTGTGCCTCACCCCATTCAACTTTGTTAGGTTGGCCTTTACGCGTGAGGTCTGACAGCGGGGCTGCTAATGCTGCGAAGTTAGGGATAAAATCTCTGTAATATCCAGCCAAACCCATGAACGATCTTATCTGCTTCTTAGTAGTTGGTCTTGGGGCATCTCTAATCTTCGTCACGTTATCTTCATGAAGACCAATTAACCCTTCCTCCAAACGGTGACCAAGAAAATCAACGGTGTTGACTCCAAAAAGACATTTAGTCGGTCTTATGGTCATTCCAGCAGCTAATAATCCTCTAAACAACTCTCGAAGCGCCTTGATGTGCTCTTCCCACGTACGGGTGTGAACCAAAATGTCGTCCCAATAAAATTCAACTTTGTCCAGTCCGAGCAATAGCTTCTTCATGGCTCTCTTTAAGGTCGCTGCGGAGTTGATCATACCAAACGGCATCTTCAGGAATTCATACGATCCGTCAGGCGTCACAAAAGCGGTCTTCGGTATATCCTCCTCAGGAATAGAAATTTGCCAGTAGCCCTTGCTCAGATCAATTCTGGTAAAATACTTGTCACCATTCAACTTCTGGAACAAATGCTCAGCAGTTGGCATAGGCTCAGGATCAAACACGGTCAACTTGTTCAGTTTACGATAGTCCACGCACACACGATTTGAGTTGTCTTTTTTCTTAACAACTACAACAGGCGAAGCATAGGGCGAACTTGATTCTCTTATGACTCCCATCTTCATCATGTCTGTAATATCCTTCTTCAGCGATTCTCTTAAGCTATACGGTACTGGGTATGGTCGTGATCTAACTGGTTGGTCGGATGTAAGCTTGATATGATGCTGAGCCAGACTTGTTGTTCCTGGGGCTTCTGTGAACAAGCTTTGAAACTCATATGCAAGATCCATGAACTTTGCTCTTTGTTCATGAGAAAGGTTATCTCCTATGGTTACATCATTGACAGACTCTTTTGCGACATAACCACCAATCTCCAGAAAATCAATACCATCCACAGGGTCAACTTCTTCTACTTCACTCTCAACATGTTCGTTCTTACAAATGTTAGCGTTCGTTTCGACAGCAACTGCTCCAACGGAAACGGGATCCTCTCGCTCAAAATACTTCTTCAGTAGATTAGCATGATAAACTCTCTCTTTTCCTTTGACTCTCACTCTATAATCATTGAGACCAACTACAGCACTAACCTCGAATGGACCTTTCCACTGCATTAGGAGCTTGTTGTGGTCGGTCGGTAGCAGCACTAACACTTTATCTCCAGGTACAAACTTCCTGACTTTAGTCTTCCGGTCGTAATAATGCTTGCCTTTGTTCTGGGCTTTCTGAAGCTCGGTGTGCGCCAGTTTGAGGGTATCTTCAAGCTTCTCGCGTAGCTCAAACACATACTGATAGCTGTTCTTTACTTCAGGCTCCTCCAACTCTTTCGTCCAAAGCTCTTTGAGAATAAACATCGGTCCTCTGACAGC
Organism: Montipora foliosa; assembly: GCF_036669935.1. Classification (NCBI taxonomy): domain Eukaryota; kingdom Metazoa; phylum Cnidaria; class Anthozoa; order Scleractinia; family Acroporidae; genus Montipora; species Montipora foliosa. The sequence goes on from NC_090875.1 coordinate 35,175,222, forward strand.
TCTTCCATACAGCAACTCAAACGGCGAAAAACCAGTAGACTCCTGCGGAACTTCACGATATGCAAACAGCAACGGGTTAATATAGCGATGCCACTGTCTTGGCTGTTCACTGCACAATCTCTTTAACATGCTCTTCATTGTTCCATTAAACTTTTCCGTCAGACCATTACACATAGGATGATAAGGGGTCGTGGTGAGCTGTTTAATGCTCAAAAGCCGCGTCACTTCCTTCATACACTCAGAGACAAACTGCGTACCAAGGTCGCTCAAGATCTCTTCAGGCACTCCCAAACGACTAAAGATATCCACCAATGCTTCTGCCACAGTCTCAGTATCAATGTTCTTCAGCGGGACAGCTTCAGGATAACGAGTTGCGAAGTCGACCAATGTCAATATATATCTATGACCGTCCTCACTCGGGGGAACAATAGGTCCAACCAGGTCAATTGCTACTCTCTTAAACGGCTTGTCAATTAATGGCATCTTCTCTAGGGGAACCTTCGGTACGGAACCCTTGTTAACTGTCTTCTGACATACATCGCAGGACTTGCAATAACGAGTCACGTCCCCTTGAATGCCTGGCCAATAGAACGCGCTTTGAATCTTATCAGTCGTTTTCTTTATTCCCATGTGACCTCCCATGATCGATCCGTGCGCTAGTTCCATTATTCGACTTCTCAGCTGCACAGGAACCATAACCTGCTTCAGGGGTTTACCTCCGTTCACATAAGGGTGCTTGTAGACGCGGTACAGAACTCCACCTTTCACTTCAAATGAAATCTCAGCCTGGCCTCTCACAACTACGTCATCTTTCTCCCAAAGTTTCTGTAGGCTCTCGTCATCACGCTGCATCTGCTTGAGCTTTTCTCTATCAACTACAGGACTTTCTTTGGTATCCAGTACCTTCAACGGAATAAGTTCTCCAGCTTTCTTAACTTGACTTCTTGTGGTTACAGCACAAGCTTCTTGTACAGGAACTTGCCAGCTTGGGTCTGGGTCGTCAGCGGCTCTTGCGCCTGGTACATTACCGATAATTAAATCATAAACAGCATCGGGAAGACACTGCGCTTCCACTTGGCCCTTGAGATAAGGTGTATCAACATCAATCTTTGCGATGGGGACTTTCCTTGCCGTATTGTCAATGAGCAGCATAACATTAAATTCGCCAGTAAACTGATCCTCAGACACAAGGTCCCTCTTTACTACAATTCCACTACAACCAGTATCTCTCAGGACATCAACGGGCTTCTCTCCAATTCTACCTTTCACGACAGGCATTTTACTTCTCACTCCGGTCAACGGTTCAATACAAGCACTACTCAACAATGGAATCTTCTTACCACAGGCTAACAGCAGCTTATCATCTTTAATACAGGCCTTAACTTCTTCATCAGTAGGTTTATCCTCAGGTGGTTGAACTAGACAACTGGCACTTACTTGACCACGCTGCACAGGGTTACCATCCTTACTTTGTCCTCCTGATCTGCGTCCACCTGATCGACAGTTTCTAGCCTCATGTCCCTGCTTACCACATAGGAAACACTTTCTTGTTAGGGTTGGGCAGTTGACAGCTTTATGACCTCGGGTGTTGCACTTAAAGCAATGCAGAGCTGGTGGATTAATCTGCATGTTCTTGGCTTCGTCCCTCTCAGGCTGTACTGTTGGCTTTCTGCTCGCTGAGCTGAACAAATGTTTACCATGAGCCTCCAAGTACTGGTCAGCGATCTTCGCAATCTTTGCTAGAGTCTCAGGTGCCCTTTCTCGCAGGTGAATTGCCAAATCCTTAGGACAAGAGTCAATAAATTGTTCTTTCACGATCAAGTCCTTAAGACCATCAAAGCTTCGCGCAGTATCCGAAAGCTCTAGCCACCGTAACAGGTATCTGTCCAGTCGCACAATAAACTGCTCCGGACTTTCGTCAACTTCTGGTTTGGATGCTCTAAATTTTCGACGATAGCCGTCTTCGGTAAGGTCATATCTCTTCATTAACGCAATCTTTACCCTGTCATAATCCTTAGCTGCGTCCTCCGATAGACGTGAATACACTTCTAGTGCCCGTCCAGACAACAGAGCACTGAGCTTCGATGCCCATCCATCTCTTTTCCACTTAGCTGTCTCCGCAAATCTCTCGAACCTCTGCAAATACGCGTCCAAATCGTCTTTACCATCGACAAACGAGGGGAGTTTAGGTGCCTTAACCCGATCCTCTCTCACTTCAGGACGTCCGTCAGCACTCTCCACAGCCAAACGTGCAATTTCCAGCTCATGTTCTCTTTTTGCCGCTTCAATAGCCTCTTTCTGTTTCAACAGCTCGGCTTCCATCTCCAATTTTCTTAGTTCGCGTTCTTGTCGCCTAGTTTCTCTCTCTTCATCTTCCCTTCTGCGCCTTTCCTCCTTCTCTTCCTCTTCCTTTCTTTTATCCTCCTCGAGCATTCGACGTCTCTCTTCTCTTTCTTCTTGTTCCTTTCTTCGTTCTTCTTCAAACTGTCTACGCTTCTCTTCTTTTTCTTCCGCTATCTTTTGTTGCTTCTCTACAAACTTGAGCAGCTTTTCTCCTTCCAATCCAAATTCTTTTCCCATCTGCAAAAGCTTTTCCATGTCTATAGCAGTATTTCACAACAAAAACACAATATACTCTCTTTGTACAGTTCTTCTTACTCTAGGCGTAACTCCTTCTTGAATTGTCCTTTCCTGGTTTCTGTAGTCAGCAAACAAATGAATTCCTCTCCCGGACAGGCCCCCAATGTTACGAGTTCGTGTGTTTTGAGGAAAGGTAGTTTGCAACTAAACTGAACGCAGGGTTGTCGGAACAACAACAAGAAGATTTATTCCAAAAATGAACGTAGTTTCCACCAAGTAAAACTCTGAACAACACGTATTCGACAAACTTACACGGCCTCCGCCAACTTGAATGCACACAGCTTCTGTCACACTTGACTAAACTCGGCCAACGCCAACTCTCTTCGCTTGTGAAAAACTAGTTAAAAAAACACTCCGCTTGGACTCGTCTACTTATATACTCTGACAATAAACTTCTAGAACTTTCTAAATTAGTAATGAATCTAATAATAGAAAGATTACAAAACACACCGATTTAGAAACGCTTACGTACAAACCTAAATATAAACAAACTACGAACTCTCGCGAAGCTTCTAGAAAGTAACGCTAGTCACGCAATGCTATTTTTCGTAACACATTCCATGCATTGTTCTATTATATTCCTCAAAGTGAAAATCTGTTCGGTACACGACCTTCCTTTACGAAAGCCGGCCTGCTCCTTCCGTAACTGCTTGTCCATAGCCTGCTGAATTCTTGTCAGGATGATTCTGGTAAACACCTTAGACACCACCGATAGAAGCGTAATTCCCCTCCAGTTGTTGCATTCTGTGGCATCGCCTTTCTTAAGAATTTTAACGATGAGACCTTTGTGCCAGTCACCCGGAAGCTGTTCTCCTTGCCATATGTGCTCAAACAAGATAAAGAGTACTTCTGTGGCTGTTTCAATGTCTGCTTTTAGCAGTTCTGCCGGTATGTCATCATAACCAGGGGCTTTGTTGTTCTTCAACAGCTGGATTGCCTGGCGAACTTCATTTCTAGTAATGGCATCTGAATTTATATCTAATTCAGGTATGTTGGTCTCAAGGCGAGGTGGGTTGCGTGGATCATCTCTATTAAGTGTACTACTAAAGTGTTCAGCCCACCGCTTGAGCTGGTCTTCAACTGTCGTTAGAACGTTGCCATTACGATCTTTAATAGTTGCAGAGCTTTGCTGGGTTTTACCTGAAAGAATTCTTGTGATGTTATACAACTTTCGGCTATCATTTATCTTTGCTGCTTCTTCTGCTTCTCCCGCTTTATTCTCAATGTAGTTTCTCTTGTCTTGGCGAGCGCTTTTCTTTACAGCTCTATCTTTAGCTCGGTATTGTTGCTGAAGATCCTCGGCTGGATTGTGGTGGATATTGCTTAACAGCTGTTTCTTTAACTCTTTTCTTTCTTCAGCTAGAGCCCATGTATCAGCTGAGATCCACTCTTTCCTTTTCATATTTGGATATCCCAAAACTTCCTTTCCTGTTTCCATATATATATTTTAACACTTTGCCAGATGTCTTCCACCCCAGTTTCTTCCTCCTGAATTTTCATTTCTGCCAGAACCTCGAACCTATTCTGTAGCCTCAAGCTGAACTCTCTCTGGGCTGCTGGGACTTTTAGCTTATCAAGATCTAATTTTCTCCTTACAGACTTTTTGGCTACTTTCCTAAGTTTCAACCGCAGTCTGCCAACCACTAGCATGTGATCGCTTCCAATATCTGCACCCCGAAACACCCTAGTGTCAAGGAGGGAGGTTCTCCATCTGCTGTTAATGGTAATATGATCTATCTGATTTTTAGTCCTTTTGTTTGGGGAAGTCCATGTGGTTTTATGAATCTCTTTGTGAGGGAAGATGGTACCCGCAATAACCAAGCCATTTAAACCACAGAAGTCTGCAAAGAGCTCACTATTCTCATTCATTTCTCCAGAGCCATGTTTTCCGATGTGGTCCTCTCCCTAACCCTAAAACAACATAGAAATGAAAAAAAATAAAAACTAAAGATTTGACTTACCAGTTGTCTGGATAGACCACTCGTGTCACTCGTGTCGGCGAAATCTGAACCGTAACGCTCTGCAAATTCAACAGACTAAGGCTCAGGCTCGGGTACAATGTCTATTAATCACATATTGCCCCTTCCTTCGCTGTGGACCGGAATCCTTTGAAAAAGATTGATAATAAGTAAGTTCTATTTGTATTTTCTTTTTTTCCCTCCGCCATTTTGTTCGGATCGTTCTCCCGCGGGTTTGTGAACTCGCCCCAGGCTTCAAGATTTCTCTGTCCTTAACAAAATGGCGGAAGAACTTAGTTTCTAAGCACTCCGGTCAACAGCAAAGGAAAAGGCAACACCTGAGTCTGATTTGCGGAGCGTAACGGCTAGATTTGACCGGAGAGAGTGGTTTATCCAGACAACCGGTATAAACAAATTTTCAGTTGTTATTTATTTTTAATTCTGTGTTTTATGGGGTGGTCCGTAGAGGGGGTCCGTAGAGATAGTCTGTGGACCGGTCCGTAAGGCAGTCCATGGACCTGGTCCGTAGGGGGGTGCATGGACCGGGGGTCAGTGTTTTCGGGTCACCCGGAATTCAACACTTAATAACTCCTCAAACTGGACATAATCGTTGGCATTATGAAATCATTCGACAACCAAAATCCGAAAATAACAATTTACATTGTATCTTGAGATTTAAGACTGAGTTCATGAGAGGACCAGGCAGGTGTGATACAAGCCATCACACCGATTTCAATGAAACTTAGCCAAAATGAAGGATACACCAAAAAATCCTTGAAGACAGAGTGGGCTGGCTTTGGGACTTTTCTCAAGGTATTTAGACCACCCCCCCCCCTGGTTTTGGGGCCAAAATCCTAAAAATTTAACCAAAATTAGCATAAAAATCAGAAAGACCTCCAGACCACACAATACAATCAATTTTATAATCATTTTCCCTGAACGAAGAATGGTCCTTCAGTAGCTTACCAAAGCAGTTTCAAATTATTCAGATTGACAGGTGTCAATCAACAGATGTCAACACCCATCCATGTCACGAAAGATTTTCCTAAGATGAAATTTAGGCCATCTTTTGATCCAAATATAGTAAAAGTTCAAGCTTCTTTCGGAAACCAACTTATATTACGAGTATCATCCATCCTTGCTCCGACAAGAGCGAGAATAAAATTTTTGGCATCTGTTCTTTTATGGTGTCAACAGCCGTTGAACGAACACGAACAGCGACCATGTCTAACAGAAAGAGATCGACAAATAAAAGAAAATAACCCTTTACAGGATTAGTTCCTAAACGTAATTTTAAGGTTAACAGTACTTAAGTTGTCTATTTATTTTATTTACGGCAAATAAAGGTAATTGAAGAAGGCAACGAAAACTGAAATATATCTCATACGAAATTGCAATAACGCTTAAAATATCCGATGTCACAACATGAATACCGAATAAAAAACTGTCATAACTAATTTGTTAATCAAAAAGTTGCTTGTACGAATTTACCTGGTCACTATCATCTTGTTTGGGTTGTTTTCAAAACCGTGCGTGCTGAACAGCTCTAGTCAATGATAAACACTGTGGTTTAAATTTGTTATTGTGTGATGTAGGAACATGTAATCCACTCTCTACTTTGATCTCCGCCAAAGAATAAACCTCAGTCCTTTTTCGCATTCGGTGCTGAAATTATAATTTGCCTTGGTGAATAGATTCCCGAGCTAAACAGAAATGATTAATAATTGCACAAGTAACCAACGCAGGCATGAAGTTCGAGAGTACAGGTAAACGCGAGCCCAAGGTGTTGGTCAGCGGTAGTTATGAATGTCAAGCAACAAAAGCTAATTTCTGAACCGTTCAACAAAAAGGCTAAGAAAGTGAAATGTTGTGAACGTTCAAGCCTGTGCGGTACATCATATTTTAGCTATTGGCCGAAGCATCTCACGCAACTAACGGCTCTTTATCTTTGTGTACCAATATTTTACACAAATATAGCCGCCGAAAATCAACAAGTACAAGTGGAATTCACTTTGCCATGAAAACGCTTTCTTTTTTTTTCATGAATTGGAATAAATACGCATCAACAGAATCTATACATACTAGAAACCTTTAAATTGTTCAGACGTCTAAGGAAGGGTTTTTCTTTCAACCAGACAGCCACTGTCTTGGTGTCACGCAAGGTGAAAATTTGAAAGTTCAAATGATGCTGTATTTTCAAATCGAAAGACGCTACGGGCACTAAAACTTTTTTCGAAATGTTCAATTCTAGACTACCTTCAAGGTAGTGTAGGAAAAAAATTAAGGAAATCTCGCGACTGTGTTTTAAACAAGGCAAGCGTTTTTCCTTTTCTACGGATAACTCAGTGAATTTGAGGAGGATAAATGCTAAATATGATGGTTTAGCAATTAGGGAGATGCGCTACGTATCCTGTCAACAGTAAATGATCTGTTTCAAAGCGAATACAATTCCTTGAAACGGAGGATTTCCGTAACACACACTTTCTTATAAAAGCAATAAGAATATCAAAAAATTAATGATCCTCGCATTTGCTAGACAATTTAAGCAATTGTCTCATATGTGTGTGCACCTGAAAAAATTCAGGTGTCTTCAACGAGATTTAATTTGAACCCATGACCTAAGGGATGCCGGTGCAGTGCTCTACCAACCGAACTGTGAAGTCACTGAGATGAGAGCGGGTCAATTTGTTGGGTTCATGTGTTCCCGTGAAAGAAATGAGTGACTTCATAGAGTACTGCACCCGCATCGCAGAGGTCATATGTTCGAATCCCGTTGAAGACACCTAAAATCTTCAGGTGCACATATGAGACAATTGCTTAAATTGTCCAGCAAATGCGAGGATCATTTATTCAATTCATCTCTCTCTCTCAACCGCACTTCACAAACAGTTCTGTCCTGGTTTTTTTTGGCTATAGAGTAAGTTTTGGCTTCAAACGGTTTCTAATATCCAGAGCGTTTTAGTTGCATTAATATTCCCTCCATTTGTTCACCGAAATTCAACGAGAGGCGTTAAAGTAAACCCAATTATACGCTACTCATGGATTGTTTTTGCCCGAGTACTTTGAGACCAGTTGTTATAAAACTCTAATCCACGCGTAGACAGACGTTATTAAAGGCTCTAATCGCCCGCTTTGAAAAGTAATTTGAGCATTAGGTAACTCAGTGAAATGCTGAGCTCAAAACTAAGAAAGAAAAACTTGTTTAGAATAATTATTTGTAAAACCAACGGCTGTCTTTTGGCAAATAAGCTGGCCACGGTATTTATACTATCCCAGTGATAGCCTAACCGGGCCTTTTGAACAACTGGCCTCGGCAGCATCAGTGTGGTTAGAGTATATTGTATGCCGGATCACAGTTCCAGCTGTCTCTGTATTTCAAGCCTCGTGGTGATCTCTTCTGCCTCCGCGACATAGTCCTCCTCCTCGTCTTCGGTTGAGTCACGGTTTACTTGTTCTAGAGCCAGTCGGCCACTCCTATAAAGAACAGATAGTCTGCTGAAATACCGAGCTATTTGATCGGCCGCCAGCCACTCTTCTTTGGCGAATATTTTCCTTCCGCTCTCGTCGCGCTGAGTTCTCATCTTGCTACAAACATCTGCAGCACTGGCTTTTCTCCCTGTCTCTTCGCCCTCCAGGTAGATACTCTTCAGATGTGTTTTCACTTTCTCAGTGAAGCGGATTGTTCGTCTCCATGTTTTCAGGGCCCATCCTTGGGGTATCTCACAAACTGGATGGTCAACAGCATCTTCGGTGCTTGATCCTGTTTCTTTGCGTAGGTAACTACGTGAGACCTCTGTGCACGTGTCAGCCCATTTTTTCTTAATGCTGTCATAAGTAGTTTCTCTCTCAAGGCGAAGAAGATGCTTTCCTGCATCCAGGTGTTTTTGTAGATTACCATAAGACTGGTAAGTTTTTGTACATCCATCCTCGGGGCAGGAGAAATACACTTTCGTGGCTTCACTAGCTGGTGGCTCGTCTTCGACAACTAGAGACTGTGACGTGCTAGGATGCGCTTGTTGGAGCACAGCTCTCCTCGTTGTTGACCTGAAAGCACCGGTTTCCTCACGTGGAATGCTGAAGGGCTGCAGAACGCACAAGTCAGTTGGTCCCTGAGGTGTCCCAAATCCTTTCACCTTTACTGGTGAAAACAATTTACCAGGGCCTACATTGTAAGCCTTCCACACACGCAGCCCTTCGGACTCAAAACTAAAATTGTTGAGAGCCTGGATTCCTGACATTGTATGCTTTTTCATGGTGTGACTGTACTCCTGCACCTTCACCACTGCTGCCTGGCACCCTTTGACACCACCGTAGGAATCGATAGCAGCCTTCATATCACTGGCGCTTCTGATGTCATGCCCTTCATTGATGTAACGCCTCATATGGCTTTTAACCGTGGCGATTCTTCTGTCACAGACGTCCTTTCCAGCCTGTGGATCACTAAAATCATATCTGGCTATCTTAATGCCTGCACGGTCTCCAAGGCTTGGAATTGAGAGGATGAGATAAGTACAATGGTAGCATCCAGCATTGTCACTGCGCAAGAATGCTTCTTGAATGGAAGGGTTTGCCTCTTTTACGGTTGTGAGTGTATGCTCTATGATTGAAGCCACCGCAAACCAGTTTTGAGTGCATTCCTCAAACAAATGGACGTACGTTCTGGCCTAAAAATGTAATAAAAGACACATTCAGCTTCAAATGGTTAACAGACCCAAACGTATTTACCCGATGAGATTCTTGAATTTTTATTGGATAAGGAGCTATTTAAAAACCATGCCTCAGTGGTTTTAGTATCGTATCCCTGATTTTGCTCTGTCACAGGAAATGTGACTTTGTCATTAACCGTGGGAGACCTGGGTATGAGTTTACCCGCCATGACAATATTGTTTGGAAACGCACGTGGCTGAACTTTCTGGTTGAAGAGTAATAGCACAGCAGTCTAGTAGCTACCCGTCTACCCAGCGATGCAACGAAAAAAAAGAAGTGGCACAGAATGGTTTCCAAATAACTGTTGAGAGTAGTAACGAAATTGCGAATTCTACGCTGGTGCACGTGACTGGCTTACAAACCTAAAGCCACTTTATAAACTAATGAAAAGCAAAAGCAATACTCGAGAATTTTATGCGCACATTTTCTCGCGCTTTCAGCGAGTTGTATGTAATAATTTCTGATTGATTTATCGCACTGATTGCGTCAGCTTGAATTCAAAAGTTAAAGAAATGGTACCTTTCCTGAGTTTACTACCTCAATATTATCTGAATTGCTCTTTGTAACTGCAACTGTTACGTGCCATGACTTGCCCTTTTTACCAAACCAGTCTCGCTGAGTTTCTCTAAAACTGGTTGGCAAAAATTTCATGGCCCAATCCATAATCAGGAGGACCTAGTATGATGTCAAGTGGTCAATGATATCACTTTTCGCAGCATCTTGATGAGCCGCTCGAAGGATGTGGGCCTTCCATTCGTCCACCTTGGGAATGGTTGATTCAACATCATGCTTCAGTTCTTCCTCTTCATCGTTACCGCTGCATAAAAACTACAATGTTACCGATGTCATCATTTTATCATCTTTATCATTTGAGAATCGGCATAATTTGCACGCATTTATAGAAAAATGAGGGAAATGAGTAAACCATTATTTCAACATCATCATAATCATCATCATGGTTGGTTGGAGTAGGAGTCGACCACTGGCCACCCACTAATGTCACCAAGGATTGGGCTTACGCTTGTTAGAGTCTCTCTCTCTCTCTCTCTCTCTCTCTCTCTCTCTCTCTCTCTCTCTCTCTCTCTCTCTCTCTCTCTCTCTCTCTCTCTCTCTCTCCTCAGTACACATAACAATCTGCCAAGATTCAGAGGAGGAATTGCCAGCATGGAAAGTACCCATTCCCCATTCTCACTTGGTCTTTATGAACAATTCACAACAACACAGCCACCAGAATAAAGCATACAATGAGATGAAGACCAATACTGATTTTACTGCTCACCTATATTTGACAGAGGGAGAAGATAATGATAGTTGTAGGTCTACGAGAACATTTCTGTAGTTGTCACATCTGTCACAGATTAAGTTATGCTCATGGTCACAATGCCCATGATACTCCTGCTCATCAGTACTCAGGGCATACACACTACAGTGATCACCACAAGGGTCGGATCTGGAAACATGAATTTTGTAGTCAGTCTTCAGATACGTTTTTGCAGACTTCAGGCGGGAACAGATGTCCTTGGCTGTTTCCTCCTCCAAACCTGACCGGGTAATGAAATAGAAAAAAAAAAAAAAGAAGAAGAGCACACTTTTTAACCGTTTGATTATCCATTAACCAAACATGTCCTGACTCAGTGTGAAATACAAAATTGGTCTCAGTAAAAACAACAAACCTAATGAACAAAGTTTATTGGTTGCTTCATCAACGGCTGTGAAAGCCAAAACTCCATCGGCTTGTATGCTGTCCAGTCCAGCTAGGGATTTCTTCTGGGACGCAGCGCAAATCTATGAACGAGACAGTTGCGAGATAATTATTGATTGAAAGCTAAATTAGCTATTCTTCTAGAGGCATTATCCAATTTTGTTCTTCAAAGTGAGTAACCTCCAAGAACAGTTTCTAGTTTAATAGATGTTAACAAGTTGAATTTGACTTTTACCTTGAGGATATTTAACAGGGTGGACCGACCAATAGGTTCACTGAAACCGGATTCTTCGCAGTACGAGTGGTACAGATGAATCAGTCGGGAGGCTACGACCGTCCTCACTACATTTGGGATCTCTATTGTCTCACCATCTGACAATTTTAGGTTCTTGGTCCCATACGCTACATTCTGAAGAAACGATGGACTTGATATGAAGTCTAGAAAATGGTCCACTTTAACTGGATCAAGTCGGCAGCGATGTATAACAGGAGGGTCAATCATATGACCTGGACTGGTATAGAAAGCGTGTTTCCTTGCTTCATCGATCCTCCACTTGGTTAAACCTGGAATAAATGCTAGCAGCTCTGTCTTTGAATAATCGCCTACAAACACTGACAGGATTTGCTGCCTTGTATACCAGTTAATGGCCTCATAGTAAAGGGTAACAAGCCTGGATAGTAGTGTCTTCTCTGATATGTTAACATTCGGGCCAGTAGTTGTATGGCTGCAAGCCTCCATTACTTGCTGCAGAAGCCATCTATTCTGCCCCGGGGCTATGGCATCTAGAACTTACTCAACAGCTTGCACCCCTTTGCGCCTGTAATAGCGGGCAGTGGGTGATGAGATGTTGTCCACGTTAGTACTGAGCTGAGATCGTATAGGACTCACTCTGCCATCACCAGCTTGCCTCAGAAAATTATTGAGTGAGTGAAGTTTCATCTGTATCGGTGGCGTGGGCTGCCATTCTGTTGATGTTTCTCCTGCTGTCAGAGATTCTTGTGAGCCAGATGAGAAAACGTCTGAACCATTATCATCGGATGCGCTAGGCTTGTTGACTTGTAAAGAAGTCTAGAGACAATGAAAATAAACATCGAGGCCTTCTTACTAGGTAAACACAGGATCCAAATATTATTAACATTATTTCCCATTTCTATTACCATCACAAACTACAGAGCCTCGTGCTCGTTACCTGATAGACCGTGGAGAGGATTTACAAGTTTTGACAATTTGGGCATAACTGGCTAAAACACAAAGAAATAGCTGTACACTCCCCAAAATATCGAAAATTAGAGAGCTTTGAATGGATTGGGTAGACGGGCATCAACTCAATTCATTCCTCGGCTCTCTCCCTTTCCTTTGACCCAGATGTGTTCAAATTTCACAAACTGAAAGTAGCTTACCAAAAAAATCAGTGACCGTTCGTGCCGCTTAGAAGTTGCAGTTGCCTCTTGGAGCCCGCATTTATCAGGCTATCGCAGAAGGTAAAGAATAAAACTCGAAGACTAAGAGGAGCCCAAAATTTTCTCAAGGTTGGACTGACGAGAGAAACGCGAGCGCGTGTGAATCAAAGGGGCTGAATTGCATTCTGTCCATACAAGGTCATCCTTTTACCAACACAGCATTTAACGCGCCATTTAACGTGTCACTTATAACGTATCTGGTAGAGCCATGCGATACATTCCAGATGTATATGTGTTACCAGCAGGTGTGTTACGTGTGGAGGACGCGCACGAGAGTTTGCATAAAAAGACGTGCACACTGGACTAAACGATGTCTAGAAGTGATGATAAATTATCAAATAGCCATGTATGTAAAAAAAATGGAAACATGACATCGTACTTGCGACTGTTACCCAAATGTACGTTCCTCGTTGCCAGACGATTAACATACGGATACATAGAGTTCAGACAAGGAGTATACAAATGCAAACGAAAATTCGAAGGCTCGCGGGTAACTATAAGAGAAACTTTCTCAACTCGTAAATGTTTCAGTATTTTGAATTTTACAGCTGCGTAAAAGATATCCTTGCAAATCTTGTTTAAGTTCAGAAGAGATTTTCCTGCTCAGATTGTGCGAGGACTATGAAAAGGTTTTAAAACAGAATAGCCTTCCCAACTGTAACACGGTTTACCAACATATCCCTATATGGCAATCTCAGTTATTTTAGTTTTCTGGGCAAAAATAAATATTAGCGCGTTACTCGTGTTACTAGTACTGTGTGTGGCGTTTCAGTGATGACTATACAGCTGTTTGGAGAAAGATTGTCGGTGAAAAGGTTAAAAGTACGAGTGACAATCGCGAAAGGCATTGTGAGGAGTATTAAATTCACAGATTCCTTGACCACCTTTCTCGAAAAAACTATACGCCCAGTCTTTTGATTCATCTTCCAAAAATGGGACTGTTCTTCACATTACGAGGTGTGCGAATGATTTGTTGCACATGGGAGCAATTGTGGGAAATCAATTAATTTAATTAAGTTTCTCGAAAATTGATCATTAGGCTATGTAATGAGGTGAAAATGAGCTGCCGGGTGTTTTTCGGAAATCCCGCTGGATCACATGCATGTAAGACTGGCAGTTAGGTTCAATGTCATGAAAGAAATCTTGGGAAATGAGGCGCGAGAAAACTAAGGGCAGCGAGGAAGACTCTTCATTGTTTTATCGGTGATAAAAAAACGCTGCATGACGTGCGACATGATAGCTTAACACATTTTGAGGGAACTCCTATGGAAGACTTGTTGACGTCTAGTCCCATTATTATGTCCTGCACCTCATGTATAAGGAAATACAAAACTATTCAAATAGGACTGTTTAATGTAATTAGACAACTAAAGCGGACGGCAACTGACAAATAATTTTTCAACACCCGTACCGTCGTTTGACACCTACGACAAAGTTTTATTATATCTATAACATTTTATCATATCTCT
>NC_090875.1:35196658-35204158 GCF_036669935.1 Montipora foliosa
ATATTTGACTCAAATTGGTGGCACCTGAGAATTTAGTTTCCAGCCTGGGGATTTTATTATACTGTTGACAACCACGAAATTGAGAAATGGCTCAAATCGCGTCGGATCTGGAAAATAACCACACAGAAAGGAAGTTACCCACGTTGGCAATAAATAAGGTTAGGCTTTTTAATTGAGAATTTTTTCATATAATTATCTTCTTGAGCTTTTTATCGGGATTCCCATACAAATTCTTATATTTTTGTCGCCCATGCATGCTCACACCGAGCTTGGGGCGCCTGTGCTAATAATAGTAAGACAAGGGATGAATCCTTGTTTTAAAAGGGCTCCAGCGTCGGAGCGATTTTCCCCTAGAAAATCGCATCGTTCCGCAGCATTGAGGTCGAAAGATTCACGCTTCTCCTGTACCTGCCGATCGAGAATCCATCCAAACGGCCCGGAGCTAGCCCTCGATGAAAATCAATATCCCACAGTATTCGACCGGTAGGAATGCGTAGCAAGATTCTCGTGTGCCAGTCACAAACCGTCAAGCTGATTGCTCCTTTCGGATTGGACGATTGTCTAACGTCGTCCAATTCCGAAAGGGGAAAGTGGATGCTCTGTGGGGGAAATGACAACTAACGACATCGTAAACATTCGTAAGCCACAAACCCGTCTAAAAGGGACACAGTTTGCTCTCCCAGTGCACAGAAACTACGAGGACAACTGTACGTAGAGGTAAGTGAAGTTTATTTCTACATTTACAGCTTATTTTAGCATTGAGAAGCTCAAAGTTAATTTTCCCATGCAAAGTCTATAAATCGTGTGCCAAGCTTGGGCTGCCTGTCGAAGAATCTATTTATTTTCATAGCGTTCTGCGCCGATCAACTCGAGACTTCAACGTCCACCCAGGAATTCCGCGCGCCTTCAAATCCCTCGATCCAAAACGACCGAACAAAAGCGACAAAACAGGCTTTTTTCCGCAAGCGCAATCACTCTGACCAGCCATCGTATGTTTGTGACTATTCTTTGGGAGAGGGAAGTCGTCCTCAGTCTTCAGAGTTGCTACAGCCAGCTCGGGTTGAAATGCTAGAAAAAGTCAGTAATTCCCAGGCAAAACCTCTATCAATAACAAAATTTCCCAGCCAGCTCATCGAAACACCTGTATTGTTGCCAGCCAGCAAGATTCTTCTGGGGAACAGATTCGTTGGGTGCCCCTGAATCGTCGTCGCCTCCTGGTCTATATAAAGCTTGTGTATAAGCATGCTAACACCTTTTACATTACCAGACTTGAGCTACTACAAAAACACAATTTTAATACCCGAAACACGGCAAAGGTTGTTTAACGAGGGAACTGTATACTTATCAAGAACAGAGCCCAGAGTGTTTACGACTGCATGTATTTTAAATCGTTCAGTGTCGCTTGATTACCTCTAACAGAAACTTACAGCATTCAGAGCTTTAACAATGAAATTTAGGGTGTGAAAACGTAACATAATTATTGTATTCACTCTATAGTATGACAAAGACGAATTACACAGCCAAAAGTTCCTTTGCAAACAATTTTTTGTAAGCCAATCTCTCACAATCTCTCACAAATGCTTTTCCTTTAAACTCTTCCATCTCGTTCAAACACGTGTTTGGTAGCTGTTAGCGACTTCGGCGCCCGAAAAAAAAAATCCCTCACACTCCAGATTCAATTTTCCCCACCCCACGCAGGCAAAGGTCAAATTCACCATTCCCCGGGCACAGAATATAGTCAAATGTCCGGGGGGGGGGGGGGGGGGACGTTGAAGTTTCGATTTGACCGGCGCATTAAACAACCCTTTTCATCGATGACCGAGGTTTACACACTAAAGTAAAAGTAAATTTAAACTTAAATTCGAATGAAAAAACTATAGTTTCAATAACAAAAGAAAGAAAGAAAGAAAGAAAGAAAGAATCACTATCACCAATGGGAAGCTTAATTAAATATTTGTGAGAAGTAGCGTCAGTGTGCATAAATTAAAGTTCAAAATAACAACTGTCAAATGCTCATTTTCACAAAAACAACAGTAGCAACTGTTTTTTTTTTTTTTTTTAAATATTATTCCCCGGAGAAATGAGAGGGAAAAAAAAGTTATACAGCTACAAAATAAAACAAACCAGTGAACAGAAATAGAGCGACTGTTGGTCCAGTTGATAAATGATCTAGATCTCCACGGTAAAAAAAAAAAAAACAGAACTGAATCTCAATTTTCCGTTAAAGAGCATCATTTATTTTAAGAACACTTGAGGTGTAATTTACAAACAAAATAGTAAACAAATATAAGCGATCGATACACAGTTCATCGTCGGCCCGTAACTTTACCAATCAATCAAGGGATTGAATGTTAAACACGTTAATTTTAACACTAACTCCGAAAAAGTTGAATAATTTGCAAAACAGACAAGTTATAATTACGTGCAAAACAAGAACCGAGACGATGACATGTGCGCGTCCGGAACGAATATCAACAGGGTTGCACAAAACAAAAATTTAACATACTTCACCGTTGGATTCCCTCATTTCGCTCACGATAAGCAAAGCAATGCTTGAAATTCGCTTGGAGTGATGCAACAAACTGAACTTCCACTGAAATGTTTAATTATCAGTGTCGCCGATTGTCTCGCCTGAAAAACAGCTCACATCATGTCACGCAACACGTGGGAATTCAACGGTGACCCGAAAAGACTGACCCCCGGTCCATAGACCCCTCTACGAACTGGGTCCACGGACTGCCTCACGGACCGGTCCATGGACTACCCTTACGGACACCCTATACGGACCACCCTAAAACAACATAGAAATGAAAACTCGGAGAGCCATTGAGAAGGTTGACCATTTCCTATGATATGAAACATTTGAATCTTTTGCAGTAACCGGTAATTCACTTGCGGATTTGCTATATTTGCTACAAGCACCGGGCTTCTAACATTTCGGTAACAAGAATTTGAGATTAGCCAATCAGCATTAGCGGTTTCTTGGTTGGGCTTACGTGAAGTGACTGTTTATGTTTACATGAGAAGCGGAATTAGATGGAAATGTTAGCATTAATTAAATGCGTCTACTCCCGAGTCTGAACTCAAGTCAACGGATTTGTTTTGTTCTGACGTCTATATCTGCATCAGAAAGGGCCTACAGGACGTTAACCGTTGCAATTGACTGGTTATCTCAAACTGTATTGCTTTCTGTGTCCCAAGACGCAAATAGAATAAAACCGAGGCAATGAAGAACCATGTCCCTATGACGACTTAAGACACAGGATCCAGAGGCGTTTAGCGTGAATAAATTACTTACTTATTTAACCTCTCACCTTAAAAAATGTATATCCCTGTCACTTAGTACGATTAATTAGCCCAATGAGATCTTTATGAATCTACTGTGAACGATTTCTTTGGTTCTTATCTGACCCAAATCGACTTTGTTGTTACCATTTTGAAACTCAACTAGACCCTCCGTGTGGGTACACTGGGTTGCCTGTGGTACGTGCACCGTTCCAGACAATTTTTTCAAGTTGGGGGGTCATTAAGACCATTTAAGGAGTCACCCAGAAGTCAAACCAGCAGAGGCCCTTTGGCTCACAGGTTCTCACACGTTCGTACGACGAAAAAAATCTGTCCTTGCGTAATATCTAGCTCTAACAGTGCACGATATTGTTTTGGTATTGTCTATCATTGTAGTGCCATGGTAGAAGCCTTGGGTAAATAGCCTGAGAAGACATGTGGTTACTAGCAAAGTACTGAAGCCAGAAACATTGAAGAAAATAAATGGGAAGTGAGAAACATTGGTTTCTGGGCTGACATGTTGATAAACTTCTTTTCACTACAAGTTTAAAATTAAGCTTGCCCTCTGAGCATCTGACAGCTTTGTAATACTAAAGTTTACTAAAGTTAATCCATCTCCGGCGGGATTAGTGTCTGGATGAGTGACCAAAGACATATGCGCCTTCGTAAAACAGAAGCATTGGACCGAAAATACTATTAACGCTAACAAATGCGAACTTAGCAAGGTACAGATTTTGTTAGCTTGCTTTATGCAAAAACAAATGTTGATGCAAAAGTAAATAAATATTGATACACAGTTTTTAGAAAGAGCAGGAAGTTTCCAGGACGGTCGCTCGAGAATAACATATTTACGACATGAAAACAACATTAATATTGAACCGTGAATATAGAATATAAACAGTTACGATCAGCGACAAACATTTTGGGAGATTTTTGCTACGTTCAATTTTGTTATTGTAAGTTTTGGCTGCACAAATAAATCGCAAAATCGAAAGTGACATCGCCGGAATTCAGCGGGCGCCGTGATTACTAGTAAGTTACCGCGGCATGTTTACTTGCCAAACAGTGAAGCATCTGTGTCAAATGATGGCAAGATACCGGGTTTTCGTAAGTTTCTTTTTTTGTCAAGTGTTACAAAGTTTGACAATAAATGAACGTATTCAAAACAAAGATCACAATCGCCCACCATTGTTTCTGCAAAGTCAAAAATTTACTCTCCAAGACGAGGTTATTTATCACCAGGTAATTTTCATTTTGGAAATAGCAGCTACTTTATTATTCACCGGCGTCACAATTTTTTGCTGATTTTGGGGCTCATTTTGTTGAAACTCAAGCACGCTTCCAACAGACCTGTTTATTTTCATGAAACCTTTCCTGCTTACAGAGAAATACTAAAAATATCCTCCCGTATCACGTTTCAACCTTAAGCTCGAAAATTCAATACACAACATGATATTATAATTCACAAAGACAGAAAATATAACAGAATCCTTTTCCAGCGAAACATTTTATTCAAACAAACAACATAAGATGCACTAAAACGCCATTCGCGTTGTAATGACTTTCCATTGCTGGTTAACGAGAATAACAAACTCACGAGGGAGAATGTATATTTATATTTAATTAAATTAGCACAACACAAAAACGCTAACCTCATTTTCACACGAAAATGCTTTACTATTGCCATAAAAACTATCCAGTTAAGCTCGCATATTATAAAACATGATGAATTCATAAAGGCCACCTTTTCCAGGGAACAATTTTTTGAAACAAACAACATATTTGCTCTTAGAGGCGAAAACCTCTTCCTATTTCATTGCGTGCGTGAAGACAAGAAACTCAATCGTGTCAAATTACCATGTACTTCCAGTTCAAACCCTTTCCTGAAGAACATTTACCTTGAATAACAAGAAAATGCTTTACTATTGCCACAAAAACTATGCAGCACACATATCATAAAACATGATGAATTCATAAAGGCCACCTTTTCCAGCGAACATTTTTTTGAAACAAACAACATATTTGATATTATTGCGTGCGTGAAGAGAAAAAACTCAATGGTGTCAAATATGCGCAATATTACAACAACTAAAAAGTTCAGGATCAAACCGTTTCCATGAAGAACCTTTTCATTGAATAATGAAGCACAAAATAGACGACAAGCTTTCTTTCAAATAATTCTGGGCTGTCACATTTCCAATTTTTTTTTCACCTGAAGACTGTGCAGAGTTGATCACAGATCCACTTAAGGTGTTCGATTCGTTCTCTGTCTTTGTTGAACCCATAAGTTACCAGAGAATTTTCCATTTGATTTCAGTGTTCTATATAACAGCACACTTGGTAAATATTATTTTAGAAATGCAGCTCACTTTGATTTCTGCTCGACGGGCGACAGATTGTTGTCGAAGTCCATTACTCGTCGCTTTTGAGATTCCAGGTGCTGGTTTTCACCACCTGCCTAGTTTATCCAACTGACTTTCCATTATTGAGCTCCATAAGGGTATATTTTGTTTAAGGATCCACTAAAACGCAATTCGCGTTACATGATTTTCGACGCCATTGAAGGCTAATTTAATGATTCTACTGTGTCCACCAGAGAAATCTACGCAGTTCCACTACCCTCTCGATCCTAAGAAAATACGCGCAGAAGGCTCTATGCACAAAGATACCACTTACAAGGGGAGTGACAGGCAAGACTTTGACCGACACGGAAGAAAAAAAAAATAACACCGAACAAATGCCATCCATTTTAAGACTGGGATTGCCATACGGCAACCCAGTAATAACCGCAAGCCATATCCTTTCTGTCGCATGGCACGTAGCCCGAGCGGCGACCGAAGCAAGGCCAAGCCACGAAGTTCCGAGTACCTTATTATAGGAAATTAACGCTCCATGAAATTAGGGTATCAGAAATTAACGCGAATTTAATGTCAAACGACTTCCGAATAAGGAAACTTAACGCGAAGGAGGAGGTAGAATTTCACAATAAAGGAAATCAAAGCGATTAAGACATAGTTGGTGGTGACCTATGTAACAAATTTATTCAACACTGGATTCCAAAAATATCGCTGAACAAAACTAAGCCCTAAGGACAACAAAAAAGTCCTCGAAATTCTAATAAATGTAGGGGTTAACGGAAAGAAAGAAAGCTTGTACCTTATTTTATTGTTTTTTAGGTGTCCCGAATGTCTGAAAAGGTTTTAAAATTAGGGTTAAAAGAATGAAAAGAGCGCGAAAATTAACGCTGCACTTTATTAATGTCACGGAAAATAACGATTAATGAAAGTACCGCGACTTAAATTAACGCGAATTTTAACGACTCGCATTAATGTCCTTTAATAAGGTAAACCGATCTTGTGAGCCCTCAGTCTCTTGGTTTGCGGTATATAGAATATGTAACGAAAGTGTAACGCGATCAAAATAACCAATTTTTTAGAGGTTTTCGATGGGTTTTGATGTTCCAACGACAAGCCAATATGGCTGCTTTTCTAAGCTTCTCTATGAAATTTGTCTTCTTGGCTATTAATCTACTTGGGATAGCTCCAAATTGCTATAGAAAGACCACCAATAATGTTGTCTTGCCTCAACACGGGATACGGCTGGTGTTCCTTCCACTTTCCTGGCAGAATTCGGGGTTTCTGGTAAACCATCGGCGGCGAATTGATTGTACACGTTTTTCCTTCGCGGTTACTAAGACCTCTAAACGCGGTTCAACCTGCCTTCATGTCCCTGGTAAAGATATATTTTTGGATTTAACCGTGTATATGGATGTTCAAAGGAACCCTGGCCCTCAGGGCGAGCTCGAGAGGGTGTCTGCAGCTTCTGGTTTAGCAGAAGGTAGATTATCACATTCGTCGCAAGATGGCGTGACACGGTTGTCATTCACCCGTGAGGAACTCATTTTCCTTCGCTCTAAGGCTGGCTACTCTGTGAAGCAACTTCCTTTGAATGTCCAACACAGGCTTCGTGATCTACAAATCTTGAAATATAGAGGGAAAAGAGGTGGAAAAAGAAAGGAAGCATTAACGAGAACCAGAATTCCAACTCGTATAACCTCAAGGATTTCGTCGACTCGTTCACGCAAACGAAGCTACATGAATCTTCGCCTTCTCAAGAGAGTGTCAAATGCTAAGCAATATCATATCCCCATAATCTTATCCACAAACATCCGCGTTCTCTCCAATAAAGTGGATGAACTACAACAAGTTGCATCTC
>NC_090875.1:35211658-35219158 GCF_036669935.1 Montipora foliosa
AAGCTGGAAAATCATGCTCAGTTGTTATGTGGCTGTGATTTTGCAAATAAAAGGCTCTTGCTCTGCCAATTTGACGTTTAGAGCTCATAATTAACAAAATTAAACAAAATTACCTAAAATAGCGTGACCTAGCCCCTTTAAGGTAAAGGTTAGTGTTATATTTTAGGTCAGGGTAAATGCAGCAGTTTATCCATACTCGAGGAGCAGCATTTGGGGGGCACGAAGTGGGGGGCACGAAAGCCGGCTGAAACATACATGCTTGTGAAACTACAGTTGACTTTTTTTATTGTCGTAGCAGGTGGTAAATAGGATAAGACAGTAATGAAATGTTGACAATTAACAGGAGGCATTCCATATCCTGGTTGGTCGGAGGCCAAGACCATGGCAGAATTGCAGAAAGGTTATCGGATGCCCAAACCCCCACACATCGCCAACACTATGTGAGTCTCCTTTCATACCATTTTTTGTCCTTAAGGCAGGGTAAAGTACTTCTTTATTGAAAGAAAGAAATGAAGGGAAAGCTGCTAAAGAGTGGGCGTCACAGGTGGCCCAAGCTCTACGATTCGCGTGTGACGTAAATATAATATCATATCAACAAGACCGTTGATTTTCGTAACAGCGAAATTACAACGATTTTTATAGGATAAAATTGTATCTAGTTGGGAAGCAAATTAGGAGTAATTAAAAAAACAATTCTCACCTTAACTCCTTTGTAGTTCCTTTTCTGTTTCGCACAGTGGGCACACAAGGAAAATACTGTTCACTGGATCTACCAGTAGTTTTGGACTATTTTAATCCGCGCACTTCCACGTGGCACAAAGTAACTTAATAGTCAACTGAAAAAAGAGGCATGCATATGAACACACTATAAAACTAAACAAATCGGATACTGGAATAAACGATCTTTCTACAAAATACAAAATGTAGATGTAGATTCCTATATTTCCAGAAGCCACTAATACACTGTTTTCAATAACAGGACCCTTTTCTATCTGATCGTCCGATTGAGAGCGAGCTGCAATCTCATTGGCTAAGCGTTAATTAGTTGAAATAAAAAAAAAACGTGCGTTCCCGGCCTTAGGCACCAATTAAACATTTTTCAACGGAGTGCAAAACACTCGGCCTCTCTCTCTCTTTCTCTCTCTCTCTCTCTCTCTCTCTCTCTCTCTCTCTCTCTCTCTCTCTCTCTCTCTCTCTCTCTCTCTCTCTCTCTCTCTTCCGAAGGCACTCGTTTCGCTTCAGGAGTGTGGGTGCAAAACACTTAATGCAGTAGGGGCAGAATTCACCGACTCTTTTTTGTACAAGCCACAGCATTTTTCTTGGATTGACTCTGTCCTCTTACTCGGGTTGTGGAGGGAGGCTGTATTGTCCGATTAGGATATATCATTGCGATAAATTGGACGTACTTCCCAAATGTCAACAGAACTCTGATTAAGAGGACGAATATTTACTACATAGGTTATTTCGGCAAGGAATGTCCGCCATTGTTCTTCAGTAAGCTCTCTGTTCTGCCAAACGCTGTTCAGAGCTTACGAGCTGGCCTAATCAATGACTCGACGACTCCGTTGGTTATTCCATCGCCACTCTAAATCACGGGTATATTTTTCTGAAATAGTGCTTTGAATCTTGGGGAACACCCAAAATGACAACTTGCGCTTCTCGAATTTGATTAATGCAAGGGCCCAACATATCCAGTGCGGTACTCGGGAATGGTGGGAATCAAGCAGCCACCCAAATAAATGAAGAGGTAGTTTCTAAAGAAACTGTGGTGCTGCGTCGGTGGGGAAGTAGTATACAAAAAACTGGTTTATCAACGGAGTTGATAATGTAAATTGACCACCGTACAGAGATTCTAAAAGCTGACGTTTCGAGCGTTAGCCCTTCGTCAGAGCGAATCCGCTCTAACGCTCGAAACGTCAGCTTTTAGAATCTCTGTACGGTGGTCAATTTACATTATCAACTCCGTTGATAAACCAAATTTTTGTAGCCACCCAAATACTTTGGTAACTGGCCCATCAATTGGTCGAGAGGTTTCTTTCGAAGTTTGAAGCAGCCGACGCACTTGCTGACAATAGTTTTGCTATCTTTGGAAGCCCGAAGATCCAAAACCTTCGCCTTGCTTGGTACATGAAACTCTTGTAACCACAATGCCCTCGCTTTTGGTGGAGGTGGTGCAAGAGGAGGACCACGAGTTGATTGTCTTTTGGCAGAATGATTGGGCAAATCATGTCTTGAGGTAGTGCACTAGCACTTTCGAGGCGGCCATAAACTCTGATCAATCCGATGTCATCAGATTTAGGAATCAATTCGCGTTAAGGAGCGATATTTATCAAGGGAATCTGACACCACTGGAAAGGAGGCGACTCGGAGCCTTACAGTACTTGAACTGTTAGAGGGCCCTTATTTCAAATTATTTTCCTAGTGGCTTGAACAAATCGACTTACATAGGCAAGGACTCTCCGGATTTTGTAAATGAATAGAAACTTCGCAACAGGTGGAATAATTCTGGGTTATCCAGTGACCGTGGCTTTTAATGTTTGAAACTCTCTGGTGTTCCAATGATCTCCGTCAAGTTTCGTTTCTCAGATTTCTTGATGGTCTTCATCTCTTGCAAGGCGTCTCTGAAGACCTGTTGGGATCTTTGTGTTTGGTCATCAAACTGTGGCCATTCGGATTCTGGCAGCTTTAGAAACGAGCGCTACTGTTTCTTGGATTCCGGAAACTCGTACGGACACGAAGGGTCTGAATTCTCGAGGTGGAGTCTTCAGCCAAGACAAAATGGTTCGAGATTCAAAGCCAAAAGGTCTTATCGTACTCTTTGAAATTAACGAAGTCTAGTGCCTTCCAGCACGGGTCGTAAATCCTTTGCGAGTGCCGGGCACCCAAGATATGTATGAAGGCGGGGAATAGCTTTTTTCTTTCAATCGCGTAGCTTCCAGTGAAAGAAATTGGCTGCACCATACCCCAGTTCTCATCGATCTGCAAAATCATGTACTTGGGGTAGGTCTATTGCTCCTGCTGGCTTTAACTTCTGATCAAATTTGAAGGTGGGCAGTTGGTTTATTGCTGCTTCACTCTCCTTCCACTTTTGTTGGGTTGATTCAAGGAGGATATCATCCCAACCATACCCGGTACTCCACAGCTCTTGTAGGTACTTAAGAGTCACAGATGCTGCGAGGCCAATAGGTTCACACACCTGAGCATGCAAGGCTTAAAACTGAATCCTTTTTTAGAGCAAATGTGTATTTTTCTTGTCCCACTTGTGACCAAGCAAGTCTATACATTGTTCACCGTAGGTTTGGCCGACTTCTCTGCTGTTTGAATGCCACGCCTTGATCTGGAACTGACCCTTTTCAAGTACTTTGTAAATTATACCAATGACCTGCCTGTCTTATGCAATGCTCGATCTGACTCCTAAAAGCTCTTGCTGAACAAATTTAGAGGCAAAAAACACCCTCCTGTTTCATTCCGAGCATCCAAGCAAGCAACACACCTCGTGTCAAAAACCTTACGCAAGTAAATAAATTTCTCACCGGAGTTCAGGATGAAATCCTTTTCTGAAAAACCTTTTCCCTGAATAATAAATCATGAAATAGACAACAAGCTTTCTTTCAAATAAATCTTGGACGTCAAGAATTAGTCACATTTCCAAATATATTTTTTTACTTGAAGACTGTGCAGAGTTGATTGAAAATTAATATCAATAGCCAGACAACAGAGATAACATAGATCCATTCAATATGTTCGATTCCTTCAATGAGTTTGTGAAACCCATACCCAACTAGACAAAGTTACCTTGGTTGCAGTGTTGTACATAACATCTCCTTTACTAAAATATTTAGAAACACAGATCACCACTCGATGGCCAATTGTTGTCGAAGTACATTATTCCTCGCTTTGAAGATTCCAGATGTTTTTTTTTTCACTGCCTGTCTCGTTTATCGATTTGACCTTCCATTCCTGAGCTCCATAAGGGTATATTTTGCTTAAAGATCTACCAAAACGCCATTCGAGTTACATCGACTTCGACGCTATTGCAGGTTAATTAAATATTCTACTGTGTCCACCCCATAAAATCTACACATTTCTACTACCAAGTGTACTACCCCCTGAAACCTGCCACAGATACGCTCAGAAGACGCTTGGCACAAAGTCAATACTTAGCAGGGGTCCGGAGTGACAGAAAAGACCCAGTTGCGCAACGTTTCTGATTTCTGACACAGGAATAAACGGAGGAATGCGACCAGGATTTCGACTGGATTGTCATATGGCAACCCCGTTATTAAATATCTGTCAACAAAGTGGAAAACATGTGTCTTTTGTGGTTTATAGGTCGATTTGAAGAGATTTCGTGGAGTTTCGGTTTCGGCTTCTTCTTCTCTCCATATTCTAATCGAGATAGAAGCAGCTGGAACAGAAGCTCCAAGCGATTTCCTGGAGTTTTTGTGTCAGCTTCTTCTCTCTCCATTATATCTAATTCAGAGAGAAGCAGCTGGAACAGAAACTCCACGAAATCCCTTCAAATCGACCTAGAAACCGCAGAAGTCACAAAAGAAACTACAAAGTACTTCAGGTGAGAAAATTTTATTCAAAAATCACTCCTAATTTTGCCCTTCAATTCGATACATTTCTTCCCCATACAAATCCTTGTAATTTCGCTATTATGCAAATTAATGGTCATGTTGTTATGATGTTCTAATTACGTCACGCGCAAAACGTAGAGCTAGGGCCACCTGTGGGGGCATGACCAAAAGAAGCCGTCGTTATTGCCATCACTTATGTCAAGCAATCAGGTCACAAATAATAACATTTTCTTAAAATTGGGAAGTAAATTTTGACCGATTAAGGCATCCGGCAATGGTGGAAAAAAGAGAGCGAGTGCCTTTTACACGAATTCAGACGATGACCTCAGTTTCCATTTCACGTGTAGATGGTCAACTATGCATTGACTTCAATGAGGACATTTGAACTTCGGAAGCTTTCGGGGGTACAGTAATAGATTATCCATGGCTGCTCTTTTTGCACTAATTGCATAATCACGTGATGTGTCGTCATTCTTAGCCAATAAAATCCCTGGTTTTTACTCACGAGCTCAGCGGTCATGTTATTTCCCACATAAAAAGGATAGGCTTATTTTAGAATAGATCGTAAACTAGTACAGGAGGGTTAGATTGTATATCACCTTGGCCACCATTCTTTTTCTCGGGGAACCCACACGGCTTGACGTCCTAAGCAAACGAATGATTATTGTAATAAGAAGTGTCTTCATCGTAATGTCCTTTTCTATGCGCCCTGTTGAAATCATGACATTTTTTAACAGAAGGATGAGACCGAGTTATGTATTATCTAGAGTTACTGCTTCTATAATTCTCATCAATCAACATGAGATGAGTGGACAGGGGTCAAAACTAAGATAACGTTAAACTGCTTCTTCCCAGGTATCACTTTATGGAGAAGTGCTGGCAAGAAAATCCTGACTTTCGTCCAAATTTTGAAAATATTCGTAAAGATTTGCTTTCTCTCATCGAAAAACAGGTAATTATCGAGATTTGCGTTGAAAATGCCAATCTGACACAACTCCTTTTTTCGTTTTTAACATCCCTATTCATAAACGATAAAGATATTCAAGTAGAGAAGTTTTCAGATGACTGTCGAAAGTAATTACGCGATTGCAATTGCTATGCTTAGTGATTGGTTTAAAAATCTCGCGCCAGGTTATCAACCAATGAAAAGGAAGACCACAACCAATCACGCAGGTTACATGGAAATGCAATGAATTCGGATTAATTCATTGCGCTGTTTACTCCTGCTGTGATTGATCGAAGTAATTCCTTTGGAACTTGTTCACGACCCTCAATTGAAAACCTCTCTAAGAATGCATGGCAATTATTTGCCGACACAGTGGTTGCCCACAAATATCTCCAGGAAGCACTAGATATGGAAATAACGTCCGAAAGTGTTATCAAAACTCTCTCAACTTCCCTGAAAATCCCTTGAAAGGCTGCGTTTTGGCAGACAATTCAATTTTCCATTTTTCCAATTTTTTTAATTCTAAATTTACACTAAATACATATATTTGCAAGGTGAAAAAAAAAAGAAAAGAAAAGCAATGAATAGCGAATAATAATTACAAAGAAACAAGCAAGACACACAATAGTTTTGCGCAAGTTTGGGACACCTAAAATAGTAGAGACTAATCGAGTAGGTGACCCAAATTGAACACATGAGTATATATATATATATATATATATATATATATTAAATATATATATATATATATATATATATATAGTGAGTAAAAATGAAGCGAGGACGGACAACTTCTGACGTTAAAAAGTTAAAAAATTAAAAATTTACTAAAACGTTTCGGTCAAAGACCTTCTTCTTCTTTGACCGAAACGTTTTAGTAAATTTTTAATTTTTTAACTTTAACCTGAGAAACTCACTAACAGTTGTTATATATATATATAGCTCTTTGGCATTACAAAGTTTTTGCTTTCATGTCCAAATTGAGCACTCTACTGGGATGAGTCATTGCCGCTAGCAATTGCGCATGCTCGCTAGCTCGCTAGTTTGAGCACTCTGGCATGGCTTAGATGTACCACATGTGTGGGACATTTGGGGTGGCTTTATAAGCTTAACCTCCATCCCAGACATCAGCACTCCACTGATGAGGCCCAGAAGGCCGAAACAGTACTGTCTGCAGTTAGATATAGCTCTTTGGCATTACAAAGTTTTTGCTTTCTTGTCCAAATTGAGCACTCTACTGGGATGAGTCATTGCCGCTAACAATTGCGCATGCTCGCTAGCTCGCTAGTTTGAGCACTCTGGCATGGCTTAGATGTACCACATGTGTGGGACATTTGGGGTGGCTTTATAAGCTTAACCTCCATCCCAGACATCAGCACTGCACTGATGAGGCCCAGAAGGCCGAAACAGTACTGTCTGCAGTTAGTTATATATATATATATATATATATATAACGTTTAGAAGAAAGACAACTTCACAGCGTAGCAACTTCAAGTTTCATGTTTGGACAATCATCAGGCTACAGATCTTACATTTGCATTCTAACTCATTTAAAGACCATTCTAATACTCTAGGGGAGCGTGCTATATGAGCTAATGTGGATCAAAGAGATGCGACCTGTGCCTTTCAGAAAAGTTGTACATAATAAAAGCAGATACGCGCCACCTACTGAACAAAAGAAACGAGTTAATTTCTAAATGCAGACACAAGAACAAATACCTTTTGTCGAACTTAAAATAGCACGCTCCCCTAGAGTATTAGAATGGTCTTTAAATGAGTTAGAATGCGAATGTAAGATCTGTAGCCTGATGATTGTCCAAACATGAAACTTGAAGTCGCTACGCTGTGAAGTTGTCTTTCTTCTAAACGTTATATTCGCTCTACTTCACGTATCGAGCACTCTGCAGCTAACTGGAACCCCCTACTTGCGCTATATATATATATATATATATATATATATATATATATATA
>NC_090875.1:35223688-35226188 GCF_036669935.1 Montipora foliosa
TCAGATAGGGTTACCCTAGCGCGAGGGTAACCCTAGCTGCCTTGAAACAGGTCGATGAAAAAAAGAAGAAATGTGTGAGTGCTAGGGTAACCCTAGCACTAGGGTTACCCTATCTGCTTGTAAACAGGGCCTAACTAGTTGGAATGCTTACCCTATTGGAGACTCACGGCTAGGCCATTAAACTAGGTTTTAGCGACTCTACAACTTTGTCCAGAAAGAACTGAGGGTTTAGTTGAGTCCACTATATCGGCGAGTAATCGTAGGGAGGATTTTGTAAGAACAAACCGCTACTGGGGTAAAGGAGCTTTAAAAGATGTACAATACAAGAAACAACACTTCTTTGTGACTCATATACAATCATTATGGACAGTGTATTAAAAAAAGAAAGATTAAGGTAACTTAATATCACAGTTCACTATCATTTAGGGTCGATTGGTCCTTTACTGGAATAAGAATAACATAAATATATACATGTACATTTTCAGCGCACTCGGCAAAGTGTCTGACTTTTGGCCGTTTGCTTTGGCATCCTTTTCCTTTTAGGTTACAGAGTTATTTTAAAAGGGGGCCAACACCCATTGTATCTTTTCGTTTTTCTTTATATCGCTTAAATATGTTAAGGATTCAAAGTTACTTTGTGGCATGAATCTCAAGCCATCGCGGTGACAAATTCAGTCCAAACGTATTCGGATCCATTCATTCAATGGGTGTCAGTGAAGAGGTCACTACGGAGTGTGAGCAATATCTACTTTCAACATAAAACGGGTGGAAGAAAGGAAAACAAATCCTGTTTCTTTTTTTGCAACAATTGTGGATAATAATTGGCGCTTTTATTCAACGAAGACTAGCCTGCAAGCAGGCTCTCAGTGGTTCGGGGTACATGAAGGGCCTGTGTTGTCAGCTGCTGTTTCACGGTTAGAGGCCACGTCATCCTATTACAACAACACAACGATTGCTCTTTCACAAATATAAATTTTTAAGAACTAAAATCGGTCAGAGTAAATTTGTTCCACTAAAAGTGCAGACAGATTATAGCTTATCTGCTGAATACCCCGCCACTTATTTGCATAATAATAATATCGAATTCTTTCTGAAATTCGCCTATAGTCGGTAAGAAGGTTCAAGTTTTTCATCAAATAGACTCCTGTTTTAAACCATAGTTAATAAAGGGGACTGGTTTTGAAGCTCGGCAGACATCAAAGGAGCAAACAAAGATGCCAAGAGTTATCATGTTGCAAAGTCCACGACCGTGCAAAATCTTCTGTTTTGCGCATAGACTATGCATCAATTACATAACCAGCACGTTTCTATTGGTTAGTTCCTCAGTACGGAGTAAACAACTATTGAGTTTGTGCACGGTCAAGGCCAAAAAAGAGAACAAAAACATACAACAAAGCAATTTCTCCGGTTTCATAACCATTCCCCTCTGTTAACTATGTTTAAACTGAATTTATTTTTTCTATTCCTTTACAAGCGCTCGCGGAGCCAGGAGATGCGATTCATTCACTTTCTGTTCCTTTGATTGGGTCAAGAATTGGACCAAGAATTGTTTGTTGGAATTTTTTCATGATCACTAAACAAAAAGTGTGCGATAAACCATAAACTACCCTTAACTAAAAACCTACCTAACTCCTTTGCTCCGGGATTCTCAATGGGTGCTTTGTTTTCGAACGAATCAAGTACGGTATTAATAGCGCTTGTCGACTTCGTCCCAAGAGTCTTTAAATCATGATGTGGGCGGAACATTCTCCTACTTTGACAGATCACGTGTTTCCGCGTTAATTAAGGGCTTTTTAATGTTATACCCTCTCAATAACTCTCGACGAATGTGAACGATTTATCCGAGCAACAAATAATATCACAAACAGCGGGACCGGTAATCAGAA
Source organism: Montipora foliosa (assembly GCF_036669935.1). Lineage (NCBI taxonomy): Eukaryota > Metazoa > Cnidaria > Anthozoa > Scleractinia > Acroporidae > Montipora > Montipora foliosa. Next base: position 35,225,575 of record NC_090875.1, read on the forward strand.
TTCGAAGTACCTACATGCAAAGTGTTTTAGCGCGAAAGTAGAAATTTCTTTAGTAGTTTTCTTTCTCATTGGTCGACTTACAGGTGTGATTTTTCGTTTCTTTTGGGTTAGTGACTCATTAATTGACTTCTCTCCCCTGTCTCACTCAAAACTGACGTTTTCAAGGAACTCAATTGGAAATAAGTTAAAATTGTAAGTGTTAATAATGATCCTTAAAGGTACTTACCAAAATTTGAACAATTTTCTTATTAAATGAATTCTTTAGTGATTTATTTGTTGCATCAGAGATTGAATTGATTTACCTATTCCAGGTTACTTTGGTAAACAGCTGGGCAGATAAGCTCTTTGTGCTTGACGTGTGGGTCTCTGTAGTGTGTACGTAACTCAACAATTTCCCATTGAAACCATTCAGTTTTGCACAACATTGAAGGAGGGGGGAGGGGAGACACAGCAATGAAGACTTCAAAAGTGCTAACTTTCCCAACAGTTTTGTCTAGGATTGTAGGTTTATTTTGTCAACTTCGGTCAAAATTTTCAACCTAGGTTATTATGAACTGTCTAAAAGAGGGTTTTCCCTTTTGGGGGATGTAATAAAAAAGTGGGGCCTGGATTTG
>NC_090875.1:35233688-35236188 GCF_036669935.1 Montipora foliosa
CTTAATCGATTTCTTCTTGGGGCGCTCAAAACGCATACAAAGAAAGGCATAGGCTTTTCGCGGTAGACCCACACTAAAAGATGTCAAGCGTCAGCTTCGAAACAAGTCGTTCCGCGAACTGAACGAAACAAGAATATACTCGAATGTAACTGAAATAGACGCAACTATTGAAAGTGATCCAAGTCAAAATACAATTTCTTTAATGAGCAGCGGGTACCCTGTTTAGAACTACTTTGAAGATGACAGCGACAAAGAAAATAACTCCACAAACAAATGGATGCCATATTGGAATCTTCTGAAGACAGAGTAAAAACATTGGCACAGCGAACATATGGCCTCACGCTTTACCATTTTTACTGCGAACGTAAACAAACAGCCTCCCGCCCAGTGTACCATTGACTACGGAGATAAGTTTTTTGTCTATTGCGTTTTTTAGTTTGTTGTTGTTAAACAGTTTGTTTCTTGCAGTGGTCTAGCTTCTATCGTTTGTTCAACTAGCCATATTAGCGATCGTTGTTCACTGTCATCTTGTGTATATAGTTCTGTTCTAGTTTTACAAGATTTGATGTCATCAGTGCAGACTGTGATCAGGTCTTTAGAAAATAAATGTGATTTAGTTTGAAAGGCTGTACAGTTATTTGATTCTCAATGGTAATAAAGACTTGATTCCAAAGGAGAAATACAGGTCTCGATAAGCACAAGTGTGTTTACTTTAGTTGTGATTTGCGTGTGCATTGACATAGACGTGCCCGAGAACCGAGCAGAATTACAGAGAAAAGGCTGAGACGTCTATTTTATAACAGCAGAAAAAAGAGGAAACTTGCTGGAACGTATTTGGTTAACAATGTACCGAGGTCATCCACATTTCATCGTATTACTAGCCAAGGAGATCACTTGCTCGTAAACACAACTATAGGAGCTACCTTAGGTATGCTTTTGAATGTAAGCACGTGGTATCTAACACCTTTCCAAAAGCGTGGATGAACAAGTAAATGCAAAATGATGTTTGAAACATCGAAGCATGTTCCTTAAACTTAAAAGTGTGTTTGTATTTTTAAAAATGTTAGCAACACTTGTGCTATCCAGACCACTTGGAAAATGAAAGTTAAATTTAATACAGAAATCAGGAATACCCGGTACGATTTGTAAAAGAATGTTGTTGTTTTGTTTTCTCAGAAACGGAACGTATTTATTTTGAATTCAGGGTGAACTATTTACACAGTGAGATAGAGTGACCAATCAAAACAGAGTTTGTAATTGGATATCTAAACATCTTCGAGATACAAAAACAAACTTGTGAACACGCAAACCCGAAATATTGCAAATCACAATGCTGACAAACCCAAAAACGAAGGAAATGGATCATGGATAGGACTTTTGGATATCTGAATGATTTAGGGTTAGATTAAAGGATATATTGTTAGAAATTCCCAAGTTATCCCTTTTCGTGTTAATTAGTAATGCAAACAAGTCTTAGTAATAAATTGGATTAACGAGTCAAATGTAACGCATGTAATCATGAGAAGATTCACGGAAAAAGGAATTTGAAATGTTATGCAGGGGTAAGTATTTGAAGGTATTTGTAGACTTTATGCTACGATGTATTGTGCACATAAACGAGTATCTGTTCTTCTCTTTAAATGAGATTTTACAGTACTATCAGTAAATACGGTTAATGTTACGTGACCGTACTAAAAGGGCTATTCACGTCGCGATAGTTATCTTCCCGTTCTTTGTAGTCGGCCGTTCAAGGTCATACAATCAACGGGGTTTCTTGTAAATAAAACGAGGACATGAAGACTTTGTTACTAGATCTCAGATTATAACGTTCACCTGCATTGGCCAAATCTGTTAAAGCCTCATTCATTAGTGCTAAAGACCACGGTGTATGCTTACCTGCTACATGGTAGAACGTGTGCAACTGGCTATTTTAATAGACAGGGTATAGCTATAAAAGCCTCAGTTAGTCGTCCAAGGTTCACTTGGCAGTTTGTCTTCTATAGTAAATCAACTAGCTGTTTGCAATTTGTCAAAGTTCTCCCCCTCCCTCCCTCCCTCTCTCCCTTTGGAGATGGGTTGTATTTATCGCTTTGCCGTCATTAAAATTGGGTCGCTCCTGCGTGGTGTGGTTTAAGTCTGCGCAGCGACTTCCCCCAAGTTGGCTCCTTGCCTTTGTATATTGCTCACTAGCCAATACCCTTGTCCAATCCAGCACTTCTGTTTACCACTCAGCTCGTAGTGCTGGAGAGATCTTTGTCACGCAATCTGGAAGTCGCATAGGCTAACCAGCCGCAAGGCAGTGTTTCCCTCAAAAAACCCCAATACGTCTGTTGTCTAGTTCCATTGCGCCTTGCGTTGTGTGTTTAAAAGCGACTTATGCATTTTGATACCAAGGAACAGTGACATTAATGGTTAATATTCCTTGACAGGCTTCTCACCGTTCAGAGAGTTTGCGTTCACATTTCTATCTTTATTTCTCGAGAATTTACATACACGAAGC
>NC_090875.1:35246188-35251188 GCF_036669935.1 Montipora foliosa
CTTTCTAACCAAGAGTGCTTTTTCGGGTGCATGTCGCAAATTCTTGCATGTTCGGAGACACGAGGTAGGCCTTATTACACTTGCCATCGCTCGAGGACGGTTGTGTTTAGGAAATCATCGTAAGAGGGTGTCTCACTGAGGTCCGTTTAGCCACATTTGACAACGGGGAAATCATTTCTAAGCGACGACCAGATCGAGGACGATCAACAACTCCACTGACGTCTTCCGACAAAATAGTGATTCCTCAAACCGAAACCGTTGACGAATTTCTTTAGTTGATTAAACGCGCCGTCGTTGTAAAGGGAGCTTTTTTCGTAATTTAACGTGGCCAAGGTTGGAATAGGAGAAGATCAAGTTTTTCCACGATTCTTTGCATCAGCCAAGAGATCCAATGTGTACTTGTTCATTTTTTTTTTCCGGAAAACGTGAAATCACAGAATTCCCGCTTTTGAAATATTGATGTGAACTTATGCCACAAATATCATTTCTGAGCATATACCAGTTTCCGAGCGAGGAAGACACGAGTAAAGGGACTGAAACCCTTTTTTTTACGCCGTCTCCACTAAAATAATTACAAAGATACCTTTGATCTGTTAAATTGTGAAACGTGAAATGGTATTGATCAAATGACAAAATTTTCCAGATGTTTAGACACGTATTTGTAAATATTAGATCTAGAATATCACATTGGTAGATGCAGGGAGAGAACAGAAAATTTCTTCGGACATGGGGGATTGTAACGCCTCTCCCGACCGCAACAAAACGATCTCAGCGTGAAGCGGTACTTACAGTAGAAGTTACTTGCGTTCCCTCATCCGGCTTGCCAATTCTGCTTACCTTTTGCCCACAGAAAAGGACCTAGATATCTTAAACTATGCTTCCCATACCTCAGAGAATTAAATCTAGGAAATACAAAATCAGAATTTCGTAGGTTATACTGGCCTGTGTGTATTTCTCTCAAAGAAACTCTGAATAAATGCCGGACAAAGATTATTCTTGACTTTTTGCATGAGAATCACGACATCTTGTACACTCTTTTTTTTACATATAAGAATGTATTTTATAAGAATATCAAGGCTGAAATTTGCGAAATTTAAGAATATTTTAAGAATAAAGCCGAGTCTGAGATTTTGAAAAGGATAGATATAATTTTGTGTTGAAGCATCTGTAAATACAATACAATTTTATGTTTTTAACTTAACGGTATAAAATTATTCCTTTCTCTGAACGGCGAAACTAGCCAACAAAACGAAAACAACCTGCACTAGCTATAGCAAAATGTTCAACACTAATGACAGTTCGATGAACGGTACATGTAATACATATGTACAGTATTCAGCACAATAGACAGAGACTACACCGCAAAAAAGTATTATGACAAATTTTTCTTTTTTAAATAACAAAACACTTGCAATTGATACCCCAATAAATTCTAAAACGGAAATGTCATAAGCTATACTTTAAGAATAATACAAGAATATTTTCAGCCTAAAATCGGCAGAAAAATAAGAATATTCAGCCTGGGCAGAGTGTAGTCTTCTTCGTATTTTGTAAAGTCGGTAACTTGGCAGTCTTCAAAAGTTCTTTATACGAGGCACCCTTGTAAGGCTCTTTCTTATAAGTTCTCTATTTTTCTGTAGTCAAATGCATGACAGAAGTGCCATGTAGTGTGACAATACGTTAATTAAGGAACAATAGCAGCTTTGTATATGATCAACTTCGCTTTACTCGATAATAAATTTCGTAGCCGCATTAATACATAAATCTTCTTTGCTGCATTTTTCCTCACAGTTTCTATATGGTTGCTACAATCTAAATTCTCGTCAAATAGCCTTAGTTTTGAATGACTCTGAGCAGATGATTCTTAGTAGACGCTTTGGAATCCGTATATAACTGCCCGAGCGATATGCCCTCTGTAGATGCAAGAAAAATAGCTAATTGGGACTCTTTATTCGACACTTGTAAGATCAAAATAGCCAGCTTAATTTATAACATTTATAATCACACAACTCCATCCGGCTTGGAACATTTAATCCAAAGGAAAGAGTCTAACCATGACGTCCGTCATCAACATCGTGTCAGCGTACAGCGGCGTACAACGTTTTGAAACTTATTACATAAAAAACTCTATATCATACAGAGGATCCATATGCTTGGAATCGTTTAGAACCATCCGCTGTCAGCTCTAGTGATTATGTTAAAAGGGCAAAAAAGTCTTCCGCCCTTAGAAACTTGAATATATCCCCAAATTAATATTGACAGTGATTTCGTCTTTTATTGATTTCATTGATATCTTTTTTGTTTATTTCAATTTTTCTTTTATCTTATTAACATTTTTTACATAACCCCATAACCCACCATGCCCACCATGTTTAAATAAAATATGTTGGTTTTGTTGTTGATGCAATGGATAATACAGTGTTCATATCCTTCTCCACAGTCCTGGGTCCCAGGCTCATGGCCTGATACTGATACTAGCAGTCATGGCAACAAGTCAATACTGGAGGTCCTCGAAATGGAGAGCCTGCTCGCAGCTAATCATGATGGATAAAAATAAATCCCCACAGCGCACCCAACGAGCAAGAAGACTACAACCCATTTCTTTGGATTCTCATCTCCAGAGGCCTTCAGAGCCTTTTTGGTCAAGAACTGTTATAAGCATAAACACGCCACTGTTAGAACAGATCAACAACGTTCACGAAAGCATTCTCTTCAAAATGGAACTACGGTCGGCCAAATAGAATAAAAATAGAGTTCAATCCCGGAGGATTAGTTTGGTACACCATCATGGCCGCCATTTCTTTGTTTTGGAAAACCAACATGGCCGCCGTGACGTCATGTAAAAACGCTCTTTATGATTATTGGAATACTAGTCTCGAGCATGAGTTGAATATTTATTTATTTATTTATTTATTTAATGCATCTATCAATGTAAATCCCGCGGGGAGGGGGGGGGGGGTGCGGGCAAGGGGCGGAGATTTGACAAATTTTGACAATTTTTATAAAAATTCCCCAGAGTGGGAAACTAACATCAATCAAAAGAGTAAAAAAAAGCCACACTCTGGGGCAAAGAATCTAAACAAACAATACTATAATACCTTATAGTTCACCACTAAATTTTCTCCGATTCTTATTGGTTTAATTCGATCACGTGATGCGATAGTGTTCGTCCGCGGAGAGACACTATCAGCCCATAGTGCCCGTTCGCGGAAAATACCCGGATGGATAGTACTCGTCCGTGAAAATACCTCTGTAAACAAGCGGCCTTATGGAAAATAAACAATCGAAATTGTATTAAGAGGGTTTTTGTTTGTTTTCTTTTTCAAATTTTACATTGGCTGACACGGCTTTCGTCTAATAAAGTTGAAAATAATTCAACATGATTTTTGAGCTGACGCGCGGAAGAAAATTTAGTAGTGAACAATAAAGACAATAGAGTGTTTATGTCTCGGAACTATCGGTCTGATAGTTGCCCCTTGGAAATTTGATGTTCTTAAAACTAGCATATTTGCTCTCGAAGCTTCGCTTCTCGTGCAAATATTTGTTTTAAGAACATCAAATTTCCGCGGGGCAACTATCAGCCGATAGTTCCTCGACAGAAACACTCTATTGTTTAAATATAAAACAAATAAAAGAACATTTGAAACTGGGTATGTTCGTGATTTATATGTTCTGCATGTCGAAACACCCGCGGGTAAGTGAACCGTAAAATACTCTGACCTTGTGGTGGAATTCTATTTCAATCATTTAAGGATAAAAACTTCATCGAAATAGACAATATCTGCTTAGATGACAGTTTGAATTATCGGATTATGGCCACAAAAACAAATAAAAACTTCATACCTTTCTCCAACCGAAGCGTGACTTAGGGACAGACTTGGTAACCGCGTTGAAATTGATACCAGATTTCTTTTGGTTAAAGTCAAATGTCCCGTCCCCGGGGTCGCTTCGCGATCAAAAGCCCGACAGGAGGGATAGTCTCAGGCATCAAATCCCCGCCTATTGTCCGCACTCCCCTACCGCGGGATTTACATTGATAGGTACATTAATATGAGGGGGCTTGATGGTTTCAACGGGATTCAAACTTCAACTTCGTACCCAGGGCTTTTCTCCGTCCAGTAGGGGTTGGGCTAATGTGTTCCCGTGAAAGGACTTCAAGTAAATGTAGATGTTTGAAGTGCTGGTTATAGATGCCCAAAAATTGACCTTCTTTTAACTGAGTAGCGTCATAGCTCAGTTAGTAGAGCATTACACATGCATCGCAGAGATCATGAGTTCGAATCCCGTTGGAGCCTCCTGAGTTTTTCAGGTGTCTATAAAAGACAATTGCTTAAATTGTCCAGCTAAGTGCGGGGATCACTTCCCTAAATTTTCGAAGTACTGACAGTTGGGCTACCTGTGCAAACACACACACAAGGTCAGTGTGCTCTCCCCAGACTTTGCGCGTTTCTAGTTTTCAAGATGGCGGGGTCGATTGGGGAAACCTGATTTTTTAATCCACCCCAGCTTCTCTTAGAACTTAAACCTTTAATATATTCAAGGCATGGCAAGCAAGAGCTATCCTGTTTACCAACTACGGGAGGGTGACTGGACCTCACCAAGCACCTTCGCCATTGAAGGAATACCGATCCCCGCTTTCTTCGCCACAGATCCATCGGCATTGCACGATTGTATACTAAATTTCCAAACCAGATCTGACGATGTGTTCGTTGTGAGCTACCCAAAATCAGGTATGGAGAAAATCAGTAAAATAAAAATTAAAAACTAATTGGGTGTCTTATGTTAGTTTTTTTTTAATTTCGCGAACCCTCAGTAAATTCTTCCTTTTATTTATTTATTTATTTATTTTATTTATTTATTTATTTATTTTGTTTATTTATTTAATGCACCCATCATTGTAAATCCCACAGGGGAAGGGGGGGGGGGAGGAGGGGGGGAGATTTGCGCCTGAAAGTCTAAGTTACGTAGTAATTTGTCGGATTTAGAGGCCATTCTTGTAA
>NC_090875.1:35256188-35296188 GCF_036669935.1 Montipora foliosa
GTACCTGAGGGTACGGTTTATGAGATAAAATTCACTTAACTTCCCATCAAAAGGATTATTACCAGTCAGTGGACCAGGTCTAATGAACTGATCGAGGTATTCCTTGCAATACACATTAACTTTGAAGCGCAAAGAATGAATAAATACAACTTGACACATCTGGGGGTATATGGGAAGGGTCCTAAAGTGGACCCTTCCATTTAATAACAATTAAAGAGCTTTAAGGCCTGGCCAAACGCTCGAAACATTTCAACGAAACATCTTGCAACATCCAGTTGGGCACAACATGTTGCATGCGTTCGGCCACCCTGTTGCGATACGTTGCAACATGTTGGATGATGTTGGATCAAATTTGAAAACGGTCAAATTTTCGTGCAACGTATTGGATGTTGCATGATGTTGTACTCATTTGGCTACGTTCGCGCAACATTGTTGCACTAGGGTATGCGCGCTAGGTCCACTTCTTGCGCGCCAGGGGCCTGGGGCACTGAAACATTGACATGTTGCGTTGAAAATGCGTGCGTTTGGCCAGCCCGTTCAACACATGTCGCAACATCATGCAACAATGTTGCAAGATGTTGCGTTTAAATGCTGCGAGCGCTTGGCCAGGCCTTTAGATTATAGGACGAGAACGACTACGAGCATGAGATGTTCTCATAGGACGACCAGTGAGCGCGCGCAAACCAGCGTCATTTTGCGAGAAAAACGTGATACCGTCTTCATTTTAGTACGAGGCTTTGGAGAAATGTTGTCGTGTCAAAACAATTCAACAACACGGTAGCAGTTTTGGCATTTTTCGATCAGCAAAAAGGCTCAGTTACCAGCAATAAGAATAACCGAGCAACCTACACTGCTAAGAAAGAGTAACATTAATCGTCCGGGTTATGAATCTTCTAGGTATTTTCGCTAGAACCGGGCAGTCAAATCTCGTACTCGTTCTCGTCCTATAATCTAAAGGTCCCTACTGCTGTTAAGGGGGATAACAACACATAAAATAGGAACAAACAGTAGCAATTGCAATCCGGAGAGAGAGAAAGGGTGGCGAAAAACTGTTCTAGCTAATAAGACCACATGAAATAAACGCAGAAGTGCGAATGTCACAAAAACTAGAGGCATTCCTCTCTCTTTAAGACTGAGTTAAACTCAAATCAAACCATTGTTATTTTCGATTAATAAAAATGTAATCATTTTATATGCAGTAGTTGATGAAAGAAACAATCATCTTCATTAACATGAATTTGGTGTGTTGCTACATTTGGGCGTTATTGTAGTGCCTGACTGAGGAAAAGACCTTTAAATGTTTTGATTTTGTGCTGTGGGCTGCTTTTAACACTACATTATTTCCTGATTTGTAGTGCCCTATGGACTGTGGAACAAACATGTCCTAGAATGGTGGAAGCATAAAGATGATAGGAATGTGTTGTTCCTGAAGTATGAGGACTTGAAAAAGGTGAGTATGCATATCGAAGTAATACTACTACTACTACTACTACTACTACTACTACTACTACTACTACTACTACTACTACTACTACTACTACTACTAATAATAATAATAATAATAATAATAACAAAAATAATAATAATAGTAATAATAATAATAATAATAATAATAATAATAATGATGATGCTTTTCCTTAAAATACTCTCACCAAATAAAATTGAAGCAAAATAACACCTTTTTTGTAGTGAAATAATAAATCTCTTATTCGATGGTTTAACATACAATACTCGCGGACATTTTGCTTATTTCTCTTATTTAACAGACCATCAAATTGAGCATAATAGACCTGATGTAGTTGTTCTTGATAAGATAGAAAGATCATGTTATGTGATAGATATCGCGTGCCCTTTTGATACAAGAGTGCTGGAAAAATAACAAGAGAAAATGGAAAAATACCAAGAATTAAAAACAGAGATTGGGAAAATCTGGAGCTGCCGAAAAGTAATTGTCGTACCAATTGTCATTGGTGCACTAGGGACGTTCAGCAAAAATTTGAAAACATCGTTGAAGAAAATTGGACTAGATTGCACGGTATTAAAACAAAAAGCCTCCTTGTTGGGAACGGCAAGAATCTTGAGAAGAACACTAGACACCTAAGGCCATAGGTCGTGGCTTGATGCCTAGTTTACAAAGCACGTTAACAACATATCGTGTGAATAAACGAAATAATAATAATGATTATTATTATTTATTATTATTATTATTGGTATAATGGCATGTGACTTCATTTTGACCTCATTTTGCAATTTATAGCAGATAGGAGCGAGACATTGGATCTTTAAACATGTTTTTGTTATTACATACATCTTATTCGATGGTTTAACACATAATACGCACGGATATTTTGCGCGTTGCGTAGTATTCTTCCAAGCCCCGTAGGGGTGAGGAAAATTGAGAGAAATGAGCAAAATGTCCGTGAGTATTGTATGTTAAACCATCGGATAAGAGATTTTTTATTCCACTACAAAAAAGGTGTTATTTTGCTTCAATTTTATTTGGTGAGAGTGTTTTACGGAAAAGCATCATCTGTCCTTCAGGGCGCGTGCGAACCATGTAAACAGCACAAAAGGCAGCCAAATGTCCTTATTTGACTGGATAAACGAAATGACGAGTGACAAGCGATCACAAACCAAATTCTCTAAATTCTCAGTCTTTGCATCATGTTGAAAACAATTTCTTACATTGAAAACTCCCGTTCAGTCCGTATTTGCTCTGTTCTAAATCGTTCAAACCGGGACAATACAGTGTATTACCGTCTCATATTTTGCGCGTTCTCTTGACCAAATATGGTAAAATGACGTAATAGTGGAATAATAAAATACCATATTTATGGTGCATGGCAAACGCTAGAATTTTCAAAAAAGCTGTGGCATTTAATCAAGTAAATAACGTTGACCTGGCTTGAGCTTGCGATCCAGTTGAAAACCAGTACCTGGTAAGCGGTCAACTTAAAAAAAACTGACCTCGATGACCTTTAAACTTGAGTCTGCTATATGGTGACGTGTTACTGGCCAGCGAATACCTTCTTTTAACAAGTGTCAATTAAACATAACATAACATAACATGCATGGATGTGCAATATCAAAGATGTTCCCGGCAAAAAACGCGGGTTGCACCACAGAGTTTCACATTGGCATACATGGAGGATTGGAAGTACGGTCGAACGGTGACCAAAACTAAATATGGTTCACCATATTTTCTTACCATTGGTGCTCTGCGCGCACGCCTTTGGCCCTCGGAGATCCGCTATGAAAATAATGCGCGTATGCTACTGTTGATGGCTATGGTGTAATTTGCCTATGATGAAAATGATGAAATCTCGAAGACAAAGACACCAGTTCACTGTGTTGTTCACCGCAAAGAAGGCAGGGATAAGTGCTCACGTAACATACAATTTTAATTTTAATTTAGCAACCCCCTTTTTTAAAGGATTTATCCAGCAATATCCGGTTGATGGCAAAGTTCCTTGAAAAGCCAGTAACTGAGGACACGGTCAACAAAATCTCCCAGCAGTGTAGCTTTGAAGAAATGGCAAAAAACGTATCAACTTTCACTGTTGATGGACCCAAACTGTTAAGAAAAGGAGAAATAGGCGATTGGAAGAACTACTTCACAGCGGATGTTGACGAACGCTTTGAAAACGAGGTTCTGAAGGAGCTGAGAGGCACTGGACTTGTATTCCACTTTGAACCTTGAGAAAAGTAATGGAATTTTTGATTCTTAACCCTCTAACTCCCCGAGGTGGCCTCCATTGATAAGTAAAATTGTCTGGCATCAGACAGAGTAAAATCTTTAAGTATCACTATTAGGAGGGGAGGGTTAAAGGGGACATAGTGTTTGAGTGGACCTTGATGCTGTTAACCTAGTCACCCCTAAGGAAGCCCCCGTTGATGAGTAAAATCATCTGATGTTCGACAGAGGAAAATCTACAAGTATCACTCTTATGAGGGGAAGGGATAAAGGGGACATAGTTTTTTAGTATAACTATTAGGAGGGCAGGGTGGACCTAGATGTTGTTAAAGAGGACAGTTTTTGAGTAGACCTATGATGTTGTTAAAGGGGACATAAAGTAGTTTTTGAGTGGACCAAAAGTTCTGCGTACCGGGCTACGCAGTGCGCAGAAACTAATTAATTCAAGTTGAAGTATGTATTGTAATTTATTCAAGTAACAAATACATTAGAATTCAAAATGGCGTGTTTAAGAAACGTTTACCGCGATCAACACTCATTGCCATCCTTCAAAGTGACATGGGACATTCCGTAACAAATACACGACCCAATATTCCATCTTAATATGACAAGCTTACCGCTGTAAAAGGAATGAAAACAGGCAGAAATAGAGCGTCAACAAGAAATAGCGTTTCTGAGCTAAGCCGCGTAAAAACCGCTTTGAAAACGGTTAGCTTTCACTTGTTTTGCTGGGTACCACTACGCCACAACTCTAAAAAATTCGACTTTCCGGGAGCTTTTCTCGTTAGTCTAGTGGATATCGGACACTGCAACGAGTAGCCTTCGATCCGGGTTCAACTCTTTGACTCGCTTATTGTGAATCTTCTCTGCTTGTTCAAAATGTTTGTTTCTTTGAAGTAGATTTGAAATTTGAAATAGATTGTACGTCGTGTAAGTTGAATAAAAGGGAAATGTCCGTTTGAGGGATGGCCATGACCGCTGACTGTCTACCGCGTACTGCGTAGCCAGCAACTAATACAGCTTCTTCTCTCGCATATATTACTCGCTGCGTACCGCGTAGCCACCGTTCTTCATTAAGGGACTCGATGTACATGTGGCAGGGTATTCTGCAGTTACTCCACAGATGTTGCTACGGTCGGGTCACACATGCGGCTCAACCGCTCAAACAACAAAGCACCTTTAAATGCAAACGCAAGGAAATACACGTATAGACTACAGCAGTGCAGAAACATATGTCAGAGCTGGAAAGGGAAAATTTTTCCTTCTCACATTTGCTGTTGTGTTTGCATCTAAAGCAGGCAACTCAAATGCAGGCCCAAGGTTACAATACCAGGTCCATTCCGCCCATACATGTCTAATACTTTGAGGGAAACTCCACTAAAACAAGAAGATAACTTTAAAATACTGAACATAATGCTTACCATCAAAATTTCTCGATTTTTTTTTCTTTAGTATCACCCAACTAGTGAACTAATGCAAATGCTGCATTTTGATTGGCTACGCTACTAGAGGACTATAGCAATTACAGTCCTCGAGTAGTGAAAAGCGTGACGCTTTCTTTCGTTTTATTCCCAAGTAAATATTTCTTCAACTTGCATTTGCTAACTTTATTATTGCCTTTTCTGTCCGACTAGTTGGGTGATACTAAAACAATTAGACCCTTCGCCCTCAAGGGCCACGGGTCAATAGCCCATTCGACTTCGCCTCATGGGCTATTGACCCGTAGTCCTTGCGGGCTACGGGTCTAATTGTTAATTAATCACTTCTAGTGTAACCAGTCAGCGCAGAGAATTTTCGTTAATTACCAATGTAATTATATACTAAAGCTGCATAGTGAGATTCATGACAATTTGCATACATGTCACTCAAAGCCTACATGTATCACTCTTTGGTTCACTCGACGGTTCTGGATAAGGTCATGGTTGGTAGTTCACTTTGTGATGCCTACCCTAGGTAACATGAATATCATTACGAATGACCAAGTAGAGTAATCATGATAAAAGAACATTCTCGTCACCAGAGCCTCGGATCGACCCAAGGCTCTGGGAAACTCTATGTAGGAGAAGATGTGCCGTAGGGTTCTTATAGCCAAAAATTGGCTATTTGAACCTTACGTTGCCTGCTAACTCCTCGTGCTAACATGAATGCACAAATTAGAGACACGAAAACCAATGAGCAGACACTTGTTTCAGGGGTTCCCCAGAGCTCTTCTCTCCCTCAGTCAAGAGCTCTGGGGTCGAGATTGGATAAAAGAAATGTCAAGAAGTGCCAGTAGTTTTTTAAAAATCACAGACGTTTCGGGTGTAGAAGTTACTCCACAAATTCTTTCCTAGCGCATTTAACACAACATCGCATCTTCGTCAAGTTTTTTCGCTCGTATTTCGTATTTCCAAACCTTTGCAGTTTAAGGAATGTAATAAAAAATATATTCCATTGCGCTTGTTGGATAGGAGACTGGTTATAGCCAACTCATATCCAACGCGCGCTCATGAAATAATTGTTAAGTAGCTGTATGGACAACCCTCCTTGTTGAAGCCCTAGGCTGCCATTTTGAAAGTTAATCCCAATTCCCTTGCATAACTTTCGTTCTTTGCTGTGCATTTTACCTGTCAACGTCGCTTAAGTTTATGTTTCTGTGTGCTCTTCCCTTTGCGTTTGTGTTCCATGTCTTAACCAGGCTTTATAGAAGAGACTACAAGAAGCAGGCTTGGCGCAATGTGTTTCAATATGCTCCGTTAAAAACTAAATAGGACCTCACACAGTTAAGGTTGATCAGAGGTGGTTTTATTTCACATGATGAACACAGTCATGAAGATGGAAATTTAATACGCTTTGTCTCTAGATCGTTGATATTAACATCCTTCCCTTTTTTATGAGGTCGTGAAAACTCATCGAGAGACAGAAAACTCAAAATTTGTGTAGTAAAACTAGCTTTAAGTGACTAGTATGTCATAGTCCTGGTAAAGTAGTTAGTTCATCAAGAGTTCATCAAGAGTTCATCATATCACATCACAATAGGTGCGAATACACACACCATGGTAAATGTCATTTCCCATGATAAATTATCCCGCGTTGCCTCACACTTGGGCTCTAGTATATCACGTTAACCAGTGGTCACAAGTTACGAAGATTAACGACGTAAAAGAAATGTCAAGCAATTCATTGGCAGGAAATTTAATAGCAAACAAATCTTTATTTATGCACAGATAACATTACAGAAGCATTACCCGCAACTAGCAAAGCTATTCGAGGCGAGAATATGGAATTAAGACCAACGCTAACTGAGGAAAGGTTAATCACAACTTCATTAGCATCGTGATTGGCTCTTGTACCTCGGGCATCAAAACACCCTTCCAACTTACCACGTTAAATGTCATGGCCGCTTCGTTTGATCTTTTTGACGTATCCATGGAAATTTACCACCGGAAATTTACATTGGGAAATGTCGGTCACACCCACTAAATGCAGTTTCCCGTGGTAAAAGGGTCATTAACGCGGTGAAAGTGCCCCGTTTAAAAGCACCTATTAGGGAGCTTAAGCACGCGCGTTTTTGGACGCGGACGGCAACCGGAAGAGAACATTTCGCGTACCAGGACAGTGGTGTCTCCCGGATGTTTATACTAATGATCTCTAATAGAGAAGATACTTAGCAATGTAAATGTGGTTGTGAGAAGACAAGTTAAAAGGGAAAACAGCTCACTTCCGGTTGCCGTCCGCGTCTCAAAAACGCGCGTGCTGTCGTGGAACAGAGCATTGACAGAAAGACTTGGGGAAAAAACATTGGTGTCCGTATCAATCAATGAATCAATTTGAGTGTCAGTAAAGTATCTAGCGAAGGACAGTACCCTCAGATTGGGGACACTTAATTAAATTTAACTAATTCTAAAATTAACAAACATCCTATCCATAGTCATCAAGTTAAATCCTGCGTTTAAAACTATTAACAAGTAAAATAAAAGTTAAAAAGTTTTTACAAACCCGGAGCTAAAAGTTAAAACGTATGAAATATTTCGTCCGTTTTTTAACCGGACTTCATCAGTCAATGATATGAATGTTAAAAAGATGAAGTTTAAAAAAGGGTTTTTAACGCCTATTGGGAGTTAGAATTGTGTCATAGATAGCTGCTAATTCGTAACCATTGTCTCTGTTTAACGCCGGTTTCGTAAGTTCAATTTGAATAGCTTCTTTTATCCTGCGTTTGAAGGTGTTAACTTCGGTTGATAGTACTTTTGTCTTATTTGGGTCCACCGAGTGACCCTCCAGGCGACAATGCTTGTGAATAGCTGATGAACTTCTTGATTGGTGTTCTTTCACTCTGATTTCCAGAGAGCGGGCCGTTTCGCCAACGTACTCCTTGTTTCACTTCTCACAATGGATCTGGTACACAGTACCGCATTTCTTGAGATTGACAGTTGTGTCCTTGACACGTACCAATTGTGATCTTAGAGAATTGACGGGTTTATGAATAAGTGTAACCTCGTGTGACTTGAAAGCTCTTTGCAGGCGTTCCGAGATTCCTTTGATGTATGGCGTTGATGCATAGATTTTCTTCTCGTTTTGAGGCTCTTCGGTATCTTCTGTTGTAGATTTTGGATGTGGTATTGTTAGCATCCATTCTGGATAGTTATTTATTTTAGAGCTTGCTTGACGTGCTGTGTTTCTCTAGTTCTGTCATCGTTTTCCGTAACCAAGGTCTGAGCTCTCAACATCAGGGTGTTAACCACAGCTCTTTTGAGTTGTAGATGATGGTTTAATTAGAAGTTTAGGTACTGGTCCGTGTGCGTAGGTTTGCGGTACACGGAGATCTTGGTAGAATCATCTTGGTTAATACTCACACAGGTATCAAGGAAAGGAATCCTGCCATCCTTTCTTGTTTCGAAGTGAACTGGATATGTTGGTCAATGGAGTTTAGATGTTCTGAGAAGGAATCAACGGCGTTTTCGTGAATCTTGGCCATCGTGCCATCGTGTTCTCTATAATATTGTTGGTTCGTTTGAATTTTACCTACTTGTAACGAACATTTAATCTACAAAGAATCATTGTATTGCTAGTTCCGGAACATGTTCCGAAAATTCAAAAGTGTGGTTGTATTTTTTAAAATATTAGTAACACTTGTGCTATCCAGACCATTTGTAAGTAAGTTGTAATATAAAAAAAAATTAAAAATAAAAAATAAAAAAATAAAAATAAAAAAGGAACAAAATCAACCATTGGTGAGAACGCGTCTTGAGCCCAGGATCCCCGGTTCTCAATGCAAGCTCCCTAACCATTGGGCCTCAAATGCAACCAATCAGCGCAAAGAATTTTCAATAATCACCTATGTAATTAAACTAAAGTTCATTATCGTTGTTATTATTTGAAGACAACCAGTATCCCTGTCATAATCTCTTGTTCACTTATTGGGTCTTTTTGGCCTTTATGGCACAATTAACCAGGACAGTTTCAATGATTTCATTATCTTTAAGTAACCCTAATTCCCCTCGCTCAAGTGATTCAATTCCCTTCTCAATTTCCTGATAGGTCATCTTGTACATAGGACTCATAAAACGACCTCGCACATGCTATAAAACTTTGACTTTGTAAAACCACACTTGTATTCCATCTCTGACGTTTGTTCCTCAAAGTTGACTTCTTCAAGCAGCTTACAAATTTCTTGGATCTTTTCAGGGGAGTTTTGTTTCGGGAATACTTGTCGCTTGTCGAAACAACTTGTAACAGGAAAGACTCCGAAATATCCAAACGAGACACATCCCATCGGAGCAAAGCGATCGTTCCACAGCCTTAAAAACCGGAAGCGGGTCTAGCAAATGATGAACTGAATATTTGAACAACACACGGTCAAAAGAACCGGGAGGCAAAGCATCCTTGAAAAATTCTTCTCGGTCTTCAAGACAGGAATGATACCTTCCCTCCCCTTAGCTTTCTCGAGCATTTCTGCGCAGGGATCAACACAAGTTATTGGATTCTTCAGTCGAGCAAATTTTGACATTTTTTCTGCGAAGCGTCCAGTCCCACCTCCGATGTCGACTATCACGTGATCAGGATGTAAGTCTAAGCTCTCTATAGCACTCTGAACTTGTACGTCTTCAAATTCCAAGTAGTAATGGTCATAACTATCAGCTAAATTACAGTAATGATCTAAAAAACAACAAAAACATGTTTTCTTTTAATTAATAGACATTTACTAGCATTGAAAGCAAAAGCAATATTCATCCCAACGGGATATAACTGGAGAACACGTTCTCGCCAATGAATTCGCGATTATCCTGAATTTTTAATTTGCTTTGAATTCACTAAATTCGTGAACTTGGGACACTGTGTCCCAGGACTTGAGGTAGAAGAAAAAAATAAGGAAATAAAAAATGGTATTCATGGATTGGATTTGAACCAGGCGTTTCTACTCTGTAGGAACCACTTCTTTCCGCTTTACCCTTGAAGATCAAGACACCGCATTTTTCAAAAAAGCATACTACCATAAAATATCGCCGATGAAGAGTTACCCTAACCCGAACCCTAAGCTAGATTAATAATTTAGGCCTAGGTTTTGATTTTAAAATGTTTAGCTTTGTCGTGAAATTTCGTAACTTTGCAGTGTTAATGATGTTTGTTGACGAGTGATAACACAGCATTCTCAAGTGTGCTAAGGCTTGACCAGCCTAATTATTATGCATATTTTATTTGAAGGTAAAGCATTTCTCCAGGGCCAATGAAACTTGGTAGGCAGTTAGTTATCGGTATTATTATAACTTTTCCAAAATGTCCCGTACCACTTGTAACGTGACCCGAAATCGACTTATAACAGCTATATTTTTTTACTCAAAAATGGAAAACATTGAGCTTCATTATGTCAATTTTGTTTCTTGATTATTCGATGACCCCCTCTAAGGGCTTTGTCATCCGCCTTTTAATCATGTCCAATGAACAATTGAGGGAAAATAGATCACGTGACATGATAAACATCCAAATATCTTAAAAGGTAAATACGGAGTACTACATTAAAAGGCGCCATTCGGTAGGCAGAGTTGTACTTAACGTGTTAATGCCAAATGTTTTTAAAATTTTGAAGTATAAATGTTCCCCATTTTTGAGTAAAGGATATAAACGTTATAAGTTGTTTTAGGGTCACGTGACCAAAATGCGATGAAAAGTGTTTTGGCAAATTAATAACAGCACCGATAAAAAACTTTCTGCTACGTTTCATGGACACCGGACAAGGGCTTCCCTTCAAATAAAAATAAGCATAATAATTAGATTGGTCAAACCTTAATACACTTGAGTTATCAAATAGTGTTCGAGTAGTCGAGTGGTTAGGTGACGGGTGAATGAACATTCCCAGGTTCGAGTCCCCATGTCCATACACTTGGGTTTCCTTTCCAAACAAATATGACCATTTCCCATAATCCATATCAAGCTTTCAGTCTTCTGAGTTTACGGTAATAGTGAATTCTAAGCAAATTAACAATTCAGGATAATCGCCAATTCAAGGGCGAGAACGGGTTGAACTGGAATTTACAAGTGACCAGCTCTCGTCTCCAGAACCCGATTTTCTTTCGGTCAGCACCAAGAAAGCAGACTCTGGTCAGGGCCAATTTATGCACACTCGCAGTCAAAGTCGATGTAGCTTAGTTGATAGCTCAGTTGGTAAAGTACGTACTGCATAATCGCACAGCACGATCTCTTCATTGAATTGTTAATTTGCTTTGAATTCACTATTATCTTGAATTCAGAAGACTTTGTCCCGGGACTTTCGGTAGCAGAGAAAATAAGGAAATAATAAATCATATCCATGGATTCGATTTGAACCTGAATTTTCGACCCTATAGAAACCGTTCCTTTCCGCTTCGCCACTAAAGATCAAGACAGCGTACTCTCAAAAAATCAATTTTTTCGGCTCCCACAGTATATCGCTGCTGAAGAGTAATTAGGCCTTAGCTAGATTAATGATTTAGGCCTAAGCTTTGATTGTAAATGGTTAGCTTTGTCGTGAAGTTGGTAACCGACCCTTTCAGTGTTTATATGGTTTTTTGCCGATGATAATGAGCGTTATCAAATAGTTTTTAGAATTGGATTTTAAGCGACGCGTATACCTAAATGCATTTGGTCGAGAATCTTACACCGATCATGTTGAGAAAGCTGGTTTTGCAAATTTAGGGCGCGTTCGATTGACCGTATTCCAGAATAGGAATACATGAAATAGAAGTTAGAAATCCCTCGTTTTTACGGGAGATTCATATTAAAATTATTAAACACTTGCAAAAATGGTATTTTAAACATATCTTTATTATCCTTGTTGCTTCAAAAGCGCCAGACATACCGTTTTGAATCATCACTCCACGTATTCTTATTCCGGAATGGGGTCAATCGAACGCACCCTTAGGATCTCTTTTCCCGTGAAATTTTGGAAGGATTGAGCTCTCACTGGAATCGGGCATGGAGACATCCCTAATCATTCGGATGCTGGTGTTCTTAAGGTAAACATTTCACTGGTTTGGACTAGGTCACATGCCGGCGGCTGATTGCACAGGTACCCCAAGCTAACAATGTAATTTCAGCATCACGACCAGTTAAAATTATAAGCGTTTGCATGGGAATTTGCAAACGTGTTCAGGAGTCGAAATAAAGAACATAATTGAAACAAAAATGCCTTAACTTGTCTTCTGATACCTTATCAGTCCTTTTGTGGCGTACTTTGGCCATTTCAGCGCTATTCCAGTGGGTTGTAGGTTTGCTGTTTTTCTCTCTATACATTTATCTTCAAGGTTAGAAACTCTGGCAGTCGGAAACACAAGCTGCTGTAAGGTCTTGCAAAAAGCTCAAATCGACCCAAAATTACACTGAGGCCAAGGAAGATAGTGCTGCTATATATTTTAATCCTTATATCAGACAAAACTTCACGGAAAGGAATTGAAAATCGCCGAAGTGGGCTGATTTTGCCCTTAGCAACATGCTTGGTTCGGAAGTTCCGTGCACGAAACCGTTGAAAAACACCTTACCGACCGGGCCCAAGGTTCAAATTTGCTACACACAGGGTTGGCGACGAAGCTTTAGTCTCAGTGACAGGTACAACGTGAGGCCCTTCTCAGGAAAGTACTGAGCTGTCATGCAGATACAGGCCAAGCTCAGGGAAATGCTGATGCATTATAAAGATGTTTCGCAAACAAAACATAAACATTCAGTTTGTTTTACAGTGTACCTGTCACTGACATCGTTGCCCATCCGGTGTGTAACAAATTTGAACCTTTGGCCCGGTCGGTAAGGTATTTTCCAATGGCCGTGCACGGAACTTCGTTGCAAAGCATCTCCGACAGTCCTCGATGGACGGGAGCTGTTAGATTAGCGAGCCGAAATTCCCGCACCGTGGTTGTTTTTGTCCGATAGAGAAAGGCATTAGTTAGAGGAGGATTTTAATGTGCACTGGGCTAAATCTGGAGGCGACCTGAGCGTTCGGAGTGAATTTACGGCTGATTTTCTTCGATGGATATGAGAGACCGCCGCCAGCAAGTAATCAACCTTAGGGAATTATATACACGAGAGAAACGGTAGTACTAAAACTCCCTAGAATCGCGCTGAAACGGCCAGAAATACTAAGTACATTCCATAAATAAGACAAGGAGGCAAGGTGAGAAATTCTGGTGTATTTTTATCTCTATTTTAATGCCCTAAATAACGATCGCTAAATTCCCAATACAAACCACTTATAAAATTTAGGAAACGTAACAACGATACTCGGTGAGCTTGGGGTACCTCTGCTGATTGCTGCCTGCCTTGTCTCCTTCTTTAGCTCTAACCGCCGAGGTCAAATATTCCTCTCGCTTAAAAACTGCATGGGTCGGCGAAAAAAAAAACATAACACATGACTCGGTTAACATTTTCTTCAAACTTTTATTGAATCATTTGCTTTAAATTCTGCATATTGGAACAAATAGTAGCCACCGTATTGTTCATCAGTATTTCTTCTATAAATAACAAAAGATCGATCCTCAGATTTCAATAACAGAGAGTTGTCTGCCTGTGGCATGTTTTTATACTGTTAGTGACTGTTAGACACCACTAGTAACAAGCCCGCAGTCATTACTGTATACGGCGTTCGTTTCGCGGATGGGATTTGTGTGTAGTTTGATCAAGTACGGTGATTCAAAACACAGACGATCAATTCGCGCTGCAATTGTATGGTGAATTTACCTGGAAAAACGATCAAATGAGACTCTTCTGTTCAAACAATTGTGTGTTTATATGGGTTTATTCAAGTTGCATTGTAACTGGACTGTGGTTTCTTTATTTAATTAAGATAATGAACATTTCTGTGTTCAGTTTCTTTTATGAAGGGTGATGTTGGACAAAATTGTTTTTGAACGTGGCGCATATTTTTGGGCCAAAGTGCCATCGAATTGGTCACTTTGCATGTGAATGGCCTCAAGCGATCGAAGAATCGCATCTTCGCATGGGCGAAGATGCGATTCAATTGAGCCGCAGTCTGTATGTTTTCGGGCTTGACGTAATTATTGTCGTCTTTTCGCTTGTTTATGGGCCAAGTTCGTTTCATTTGAACATTTCACATGTTTTCGGGCTCGTGCGATATCCTCGCCTTGAGTTGTCAGCGTAGCATTCCTTTAGAGGAAAATACCTCATGTACGAAAGGAGAGTCCTTCTTGATTCATCCGAAAGGATCAACGGTGACGAGGTGGATTCAGTTTTTTTTTTTTCATGTTGAGTGGGTTATCATTGTGTTCAATAGACCATCAACGCCATGGTTTTGAAGATTCTCTTTTTGAATTACTTTTAAACAGCTCGATCTTTGTTGGCCGAGCTATAAAATCAAGAACCAGCCTATAGCTAAGACCATGAATTAAGGGTTTTTTACAGGCTACAAAGGCACGTCGTCCCAAGTACGACATTCCTTCCGAACAACTGCAATTGTTCCTAGGCTATGGATTTACTGTAAAAAAAAAAGGGAGAAATGATTGGTGTAGGCTCCAAAACTGTGTATCACAGGTTAAGAGAATTGGGTCTGTGATTTACGTGATTAGGGCGTGGGCCTCCCGGGAAATTTTCCTTCATTAGGGTGACAAGGTAGGGGACCTATAACTCCACTTGAAATCCAACTAAGGATCAAGTTAATGATACACAACCGTAGTCAACTTAGCGGATGACAAGGAAGGCTCCACAAGTGATACAGGCTAATTTTATTTGTGAACCCCACTAGTAACGGGGGGATGTGAGTTCAAATCCCGCTCAGGGCGAATTTTCTTTTAAACCTATACTCAGTTATTGGTATCTATGTTATTAGAATTACTGGCTTCTTTTTCAAAAAAAAAATTGGTTTGGATTTTCGACATTGCATTGAAAGTAAGGAATGTTTATTTTATGAAAGAGGTCCACGGCATGTGCTTATCCTGTAGGAGAGTGAAGTTTCTTGTGACCTTTAAAGTTTGAAACATGTTTTGGAGGGTGGGTGGGAAAGCAGTTCTGGCTGTGACAATGATCAATTCACCCTTATAATGCACTTATAAGTGGCTTTCGATTCAAAGGACATCTCCAAGAGAGCCTGGGAAATTTGCCCTAACCTCCGATTTAACTTTACTAAATACGCAAGTTTGGTATTGGCAATATCTATTTTGAGGAATTCCCTCATCCTGAGAGAGAACTGACTTTTGGAGTTTTTTTTTTTCAAAATTTTTAAAACCTTAAGTGTCAACTGTTTAACGCTGGGGCACTACATGTAACTAGGGACACTGCACAGAAATCGAATTAAATGAAATAATAAAGACATATCAAATCATATTGGTTAAGTTTTTGAGAGGGGAAAATCAGGGAAAACCAGAGTACCCCAGAGAAAAGCCTCTCGGAGCAGAGTCTGGAGAACCAACAAACGCAACCCACATATGACACTGAGTCTGGGAATCGAACCGGGCCACATTGGTGCGAGGCGAGTGTCCCTCAGCTGGACTTAGAACAATGGTTCCAATTGTGAGAGGAGAATATTATAATACAAGAAAAACAAGCTATGCCTTATTATGTAAAAACGAGGAGTGTTTTATTAGGATACAAAGCTCATACACGTGACGTTTTATCGGCATTTTGATAGGCTGTTAGGCTCTTTAACCCTTTCACCCCCGTGGGGTTCCCCATTGACGAGTAAAATCGTCTGGTGTTAGACAGAGTAAAATCGTCTGGCGTTAGACAGAGTGAAATATATGTGACACTATGGGAGTGAAAGGGTTAATTAATGGGGACATAGAATATTTTTTTGAGTGAATCTAGCTGTTGTTAACCCTTTTCACCCCGTGGGGTTCCCCATTGACGAGTAAAATCTTTAAGTGGCACTCTTGGGAGTGAAAGGCTCTTTAATGAGTTCTTGAACAGGAATTAAAGTTGCTTTTTGAAACATTTAATGCGTCATTTAATGGGCTGTTTAATGAAGTAATTACGGTATAACGTAGTCTACAATTTCAATACAAATTCTCTGTTCTCAGTAAAAATATCAGTACATTTTCTCAAAGATCGAATATTTGAAGACATTAAGTAAACTGAGTATGCACGAAGAATTGAGCATATCGCTCGAGAAAAGGAATGGATCTCTACGGAATTCATGACCTTCTTTCTTTTCAGTTTTCGCACACCGGCTAGGCTGAGTCAGATTCTTCGCCGCTGTTATATCGATTAAATCCTTGTGTTGGTCTTCCTGTGGGAAAATGAATTTATATGCTCAGTAACTATTAATTCAACGACTAACTAGCATACAAAATGGCGGTTTTTTATAACAGAGACGCATAGTCCATCCAGACGAATTATGCGTTCTTTATGTTATCCGTATAGTGTAAAGCCCGGACCGGGATCTACATGAGACGCATAATCCGTCTGGGACGAAATTGGGGAACATTTTTTTTCTAGGTCTGTCACATTCGTCTGGCATAAAGCCGGGCACAAGACATACAATGCGTCTGGGAAGAACTCAGTATCCAAATAATGCCCTACAATTCAGTTGCACAATTAGCCAATCAGAGTGCATGTTATATCAGCTACAACCCAAAGCAATATAATAAAATAGTTTATTAAAAGAAATTTCCAGTTGTTCAAATGGGGTCAGTTGATTTATTGCCACTTTACCTCTATGTTTATATTTAAGTGTTTAAAGGGTAAAACTCCTTTTGATTGAGTTACGGTAACTCTATTTATTATGATACTCAACAAAATAATCATGTTTCGGAATGGTCAATTGACGAATGACACAAATAGGTTATAGAATGCAATTTAAGACTTACAGAGTGTTGATTACAGGAAGTTGCTCTGGGTAACAAAGCGGTGGAGTGCTTTTCGGTTGGGAGTATATAATCAATAACAAATCGTACTTAAACCTTGCTTGTGCATTTCGTGATTTACTGGTCACGTGCGAGTTTTGAGAAAAAGTGTCAAATTGCACTCACCTATGGCTTCTTGTGCAATTTTAAGGACTTTCACAACATCACCTCGTGCCCATAAATCTCAAAAATTAGCACCTCAAGTTTGTTATAATGTTCCTATGACTTATAGCCATCAACTTTTTTAACTTGACCTTTAATCCTGTATCTTAGTACCGAAGTTAGTTTATTTGGAGGTCATTTCAGGAAACCACTTGGATGCACGGGAGATATTTATGGTTTTAGCAGCCCCCTAGCCTTGTTATATAACAATGGGGGAAGATTAGCCATCAAGAGAAATATTTGAAAGTAGTTCCGATTTATAGAGCGCTGAGACTTAACAAGGACGCCGGTCTCCTAGCCCCTGATGTTAAGGAAAACATCTCGCCCAGGTCGCTCGCCTCCTCATGCACCACACTCTAACCTCATGATGTCATACTCTAAAATGGCAGCAGGATGCAAGTATGTGCTTATATATTATTGCCACGGAAAACTCCAAAGGAATTGTGTGTGTGTCATTTTATGGGAAAATCTTCATGAAAAATGATTTCAATGGTTCAACTGGTGGATTTAGTGTGGCTCCAAATGGGAGTCTTTTGCAACGGATATTGTGGAAGGCAGAAGCGTCACGAAGTGACCAAGCTACATGCAAGCATGAGTATTAATACTTATAATAATAAATAATTATTATAAATAAAGTGAGTGACCGAGAATAGATAATGTGTGCTATTTGGAGTGTGGGTGTATTAAGCGTATCCATAAGGAGACGATTTGCCACTAGGAAATCCTTATATCAACAACTGCTGTAAGTGTTTATTTACCTTTCTCCAAAAAAAGGTGGTAAGTGCTATCTGGCCTCAGGCAAGTACCAATCAGTAGGAGTATTGCCCGCCTCTTTATAGTTCGTTGAACTTCTACAAAACTTGAAAAAAAAAAAATGTGTGCATTTTTTTTCCATACAGAGTACTTTCAAGTGATCACAGGCCCTACCTCAATGTGTGTAACACAAAACTACTCAAGAAATTTGTCATGGGTGCTTTTTTAAAGGGCACTGTCAGCTTTTGTTGATTTTGAGAAAGCCCCCTTTAAAAAAACTGCTTATTGGTAGTGCTGGCCCACTGAGCACCCCATTAATTGAAATAATACAACAAAGAGCTGATACTAGCAGAGTTAGGAAGTTCCATGCGGGGAACTCCGAGAACGGCCTGTAGTCAGATCGAGCGGAACCACAGAAGCAAATTCTGCCCCTCAAAAGTACAGCAACAAGCCACATTTTAAAAATGGGCCTGCATAGTTTCTGCAAGTAGCCGGTTGCGCCATTGAGCTGGAGGAGAAACATCGGTATTGATGCTCAGAAAAGCCTGCCTCTATATAGGAAGTTTTCTGACACAGGAACATGCCAAGTCAAAATGCAGGTGACCCTGCATGTTGTGGGGTTTGGCTTTTGCGCGGCCTGACGGCAGTGAGATTAGAGGATTCAACATCTGACGCAGGGTCTCCATCGACGGTGTCACCTTAATCACCACTGTGCTGCCCTCGTCAACATTTGCAGTAGAAGAAGACGATGTGCCCTACCATTGTCTGAGTGGGCCAGGCCTGGGTGCCAACAGAAACTCCGTTGGGCTCTTGGATCCATCTTCCACCTTGTCGAGGCAACGTTGACAATAAGACTAAAATGAAGGGAGGGAAAGGTTATTAAAAAAATATTTGTAGCCAAGATCTACCAAAAGCCTCCGCAAAGGTCAGCCCCTAGGGTTTTTTTTTTTTTCCTTTGGGTTTTTTTCATGAGGAAACCTGCCGGTACATGCTAAACTGAGCCATTATAAGGGCTGTCCACAAAACGAGATCAATGCGTCGTAGGAAACTCCGGATGCAAGGGACACAAAAGTTTAGAAAAAACATACTCCATATTTAGAATGCACCTCGATGCTTTCTGATTCCTGCATGGCTTCCTGGGACAGTTTATCAGCTAAGACATAGGTTGTAGTGGGGGCTGGATATATAAACAGCCACTATAAGGAAGGTGGCAGTTAAACAACCAGAAAGTCAAAGAGCCCTACAAAAGAAGATTGCGTGGCATGGATTTCTATTGAAGCAAACATGTCAAGTATGTTTTTTTTTCTTTCACCGGATGGGAAAACGCTCCCATCATTTTTCGTAGGATTGCTAGGACATGGAATTTTAATTCAGACAAAAAATGGAAAGTGATATTTTGAAAAGTCGTATCAAAGGAGTGCACTTATGGACGTCATAATTTTTTGAGAAGACCTAGGTAATTTCTTTTAAACAAATCCATGCTACAGGGAGATTTGTTGTGTCTAAAATGTTCTTCCATACTGTTTGCTTAGCATTTCCTGTTAAACAATTTGTGGACAAAATTAGGTTTTAATCGCGGGAGTTTTTAGGACATTTCTTTTTTGGTCAACTTGATTGTACCAAATATGGTTGTGAGTTCGTGCCATTCAAACAAGGCTTATGCTTAAATAGAAACACACTTAACAAAGAAGAAACAAAACGGGATTGCTGCTAGGCGTTAAATGTAAATTGGAGATGGAACCGGCTTTGGTAGTTTTAAGAGCCCACCCCCCTAACCTATCATGTCCCTAGGAAAGCCACACAAAGCCCAAAGTCTTACGAGCAACTGTATCACAAAGACGGGATTTGACACTTTGAATGATTGTAGACGGTCACCTTCCAAACGAGGCTTTTGTTCGATTCTTGCGTGCTCAGCTACCTGAAGGAGGGTACGCCGTTTATAGAGATAAAATTCACTAATTCCCATCAAAAGGATTATTACAGTCAGTGCGACAGGTCTAATGAACTGATCGAGGTATTCCTTGCAATACACATTAACGTTGAAGCGCAAAGAATGAATAAATACAACTTGACACATCTGGGGGTATATGGGAAGGGTCCTAAAGTGGACCCTTCCATTTAATAACAATTAAAGAGCTTTAAGGCTGGCCAAACGCTCGAAACATTTCAACGAAACATCTTGCAACATCCAGTTGGGCACAACATGTTGCATGCGTTCGGCCACCCTGTTGCGATACGTTGCAACATGTTGGATGATGTGGATCAAATTGAAAACGGTCAAATTTTCGTGCAACGTATTGGATGTTGCATGATGTTGTACTCATTTGGCTACGTTCGCGCAACATTGTTGCACTAGGGTATGCGCGCTAGGTCCACTTCTTGCGCGCCAGGGGCCTGGGGCACTGAAACATTGACATGTTGCGTTGAAAATGCGTGCGTTTGGCCAGCCCGTTCAACACATGTCGCAACATCATGCAACAATGTTGCAAGATGTTGCGTTTAAATGCTGCGAGCGCTTGGCCAGGCCTTTAGATTATAGGACGAGAACGACTACGAGCATGAGATGTTCTCATAGGACGACCAGTGAGCGCGCGCAAACCAGCGTCATTTTGCGAGAAAAACGTGATACCGTCTTCATTTTAGTACGAGGCTTTGGAGAAATGTTGTCGTGTCCAAAACAATTTCAACAACACGGTAGCAGTTTTGGCATTTTTCGATCAGCAAAAAGCTCAGTTACCAGCAATAAGAATAACCGAGCAAACCTACACTGCTAAGAAAGAGTAACATTAATCGTCCGGGTTATGAATCTTCTAGGTATTTTCGCTAGAACCGGGCAGTCAAATCTCGTACTCGTTCTCGTCATATAATCTAAAGGTCCCTACTGCTGTTAAGGGGGATAACAACACATAAAATAGGAACAAACAGTAGCAATTGCAATCCGGAGAGAGAGAAAGGGTGGCGAAAAACTGTTCTAGCTAATAAGACCACATGAAATAAACGCAGAAGTGCGAATGTCACAAAAACTAGAGGCATTCCTCTCTCTTTAAGACTGAGTTAAACTCAAATCAAACCATTGTTATTTTCGATTAATAAAAATGTAATCATTTTATATGCAGTAGTTGATGAAAGAAACAATCATCTTCATTAACATGAATTTGGTGTGTTTGCTACATTTGGGCGTTATTGTAGTGCCTGACTGAGGAAAAGACCTTTAAATGTTTTGATTTTGTGCTGTGGGCTGCTTTTAACACTACATTATTTCCTGATTTGTAGTGCCCTATGGACTGTGGAACAAACATGTCCTAGAATGGTGGAAGCATAAAGATGATAGGAATGTGTTGTTCCTGAAGTATGAGGACTTGAAAAAGGTGAGTATGCATATCGAAGTAATACTACTACTACTACTACTACTACTACTACTACTACTACTACTACTACTACTACTATAACACTACTAATAATAATAATAATAATAAGACTAACAAAAATAATAATAATAGTAATAATAATAATAATAATAATCATACTAATAATAATGATGATGCTTTTCCTTAAAATACTCTCACCAAATAAAATTGAAGCAAAATAACACCTTTTTTGTAGTGAAATAATAACATCTCTTATTCGATGGTTTAACATACAATACGCGCGGACATTTTGCTTATTTCTCTTATTTAACAGACCATCAAAATTGAGCATAATAGACCTGATGTAGTTGTTCTTGATAAGATAGAAAGATCATGTTATGTGATAGATATCGCGTGCCCTTTTGATACAAGAGTGCTGGAAAAATAACAAGAGAAAATGGAAAAAATACCAAGAATTAAAAACAGAGATTGGGAAAATCTGGAGCTGCCGAAAAGTAATTGTCGTACCAATTGTCATTGGTGCACTAGGGACGTTCAGCAAAAATTTGAAAACATCGTTGAAGAAAATTGGACTAGATTTGCACGGTATTAAAACAAAAAGCCTCCTTGTTGGGAACGGCAAGAATCTTGAGAAGAACACTAGACACCTAAGGCCATAGGTCGTGGCTTGATGCCTAGTTTACAAAGCACGTTAACAACATATCGTGTGAATAAACGAAATAATAATAATGATTATTATTATTTATTATTATTATTATTGGTATAATGGCATGTGACTTCATTTTGACCTCATTTTGCAATTTATAGCAGATAGGAGCGAGACATTGGATCTTTAAACATGTTTTTGTTATTACATACATCTTATTCGATGGTTTAACACATAATACGCACGGATATTTTGCGCGTTGCGTAGTATTCTTCCAAGCCCCGTAGGGGTGAGGAAAATTGAGAGAAATGAGCAAAATGTCCGTGAGTATTGTATGTTAAACCATCGGATAAGAGATTTTTTATTCCACTACAAAAAAGGTGTTATTTTGCTTCAATTTTATTTGGTGAGAGTGTTTTACGGAAAAGCATCATCTGTCCTTCAGGGCGCGTGCGAACCATGTAAACAGCACAAAAGGCAGCCAAATGTCCTTATTTGACTGGATAAACGAAATGACGAGTGACAAGCGATCACAAACCAAATTCTCTAAATTCTCAGTCTTTGCATCATGTTGAAAACAATTTCTTACATTGAAAACTCCCGTTCAGTCCGTATTTGCTCTGTTCTAAATCGTTCAAACCGGGACAATACAGTGTATTACCGTCTCATATTTTGCGCGTTCTCTTGACCAAATATGGTAAAATGACGTAATAGTGGAATAATAAAATACCATATTTATGGTGCATGGCAAACGCTAGAATTTTCAAAAAAGCTGTGGCATTTAATCAAGTAAATAACGTTGACCTGGCTTGAGCTTGCGATCCAGTTGAAAACCAGTACCTGGTAAGCGGTCAACTTAAAAAAAACTGACCTCGATGACCTTTAAACTTGAGTCTGCTATATGGTGACGTGTTACTGGCCAGCGAATACCTTCTTTTAACAAGTGTCAATTAAACATAACATAACATAACATGCATGGATGTGCAATATCAAAGATGTTCCCGGCAAAAAACGCGGGTTGCACCACAGAGTTTCACATTGGCATACATGGAGGATTGGAAGTACGGTCGAACGGTGACCAAAACTAAATATGGTTCACCATATTTTCTTACCATTGGTGCTCTGCGCGCACGCCTTTGGCCCTCGGAGATCCGCTATGAAAATAATGCGCGTATGCTACTGTTGATGGCTATGGTGTAATTTGCCTATGATGAAAATGATGAAATCTCGAAGACAAAGACACCAGTTCACTGTGTTGTTCACCGCAAAGAAGGCAGGGATAAGTGCTCACGTAACATACAATTTTAATTTTAATTTAGCAACCCCCTTTTTAAAGGATTTATCCAGCAATATCCGGTTGATGGCAAAGTTCCTTGAAAAGCCAGTAACTGAGGACACGGTCAACAAAATCTCCCAGCAGTGTAGCTTTGAAGAAATGGCAAAAAACGTATCAACTTTCACTGTTGATGGACCCAAACTGTTAAGAAAAGGAGAAATAGGCGATTGGAAGAACTACTTCACAGCGGATGTTGACGAACGCTTTGAAAACGAGGTTCTGAAGGAGCTGAGAGGCACTGGACTTGTATTCCACTTTGAACCTTGAGAAAAGTAATGGAATTTTTGATTCTTAACCCTCTAACTCCCCGAGGTGGCCTCCATTGATAAGTAAAATTGTCTGGCATCAGACAGAGTAAAATCTTTAAGTATCACTATTAGGAGGGGAGGGTTAAAGGGGACATAGTGTTTGAGTGGACCTTGATGCTGTTAACCTAGTCACCCCTAAGGAAGCCCCCGTTGATGAGTAAAATCATCTGATGTTCGACAGAGGAAAATCTACAAGTATCACTCTTATGAGGGGAAGGGATAAAGGGGACATAGTTTTTTAGTATAACTATTAGGAGGGCAGGGTGGACCTAGATGTTGTTAAAGAGGACAGTTTTTGAGTAGACCTATGATGTTGTTAAAGGGGACATAAAGTAGTTTTTGAGTGGACCAAAAGTTCTGCGTACCGGGCTACGCAGTGCGCAGAAACTAATTAATTCAAGTTGAAGTATGTATTGTAATTTATTCAAGTAACAAATACATTAGAATTCAAAATGGCGTGTTTAAGAAACGTTTACCGCGATCAACACTCATTGCCATCCTTCAAAGTGACATGGGACATTCCGTAACAAATACACGACCCAATATTCCATCTTAATATGACAAGCTTACCGCTGTAAAAGGAATGAAAACAGGCAGAAATAGAGCGTCAACAAGAAATAGCGTTTCTGAGCTAAGCCGCGTAAAAACCGCTTTGAAAACGGTTAGCTTTCACTTGTTTTGCTGGGTACCACTACGCCACAACTCTAAAAAATTCGACTTTCCGGGAGCTTTTCTCGTTAGTCTAGTGGATATCGGACACTGCAACGAGTAGCCTTCGATCCGGGTTCAACTCTTTGACTCGCTTATTGTGAATCTTCTCTGCTTGTTCAAAATGTTTGTTTCTTTGAAGTAGATTTGAAATTTGAAATAGATTGTACGTCGTGTAAGTTGAATAAAAAGGGAAATGTCCGTTTGAGGGATGGCCATGACCGCTGACTGTCTACCGCGTACTGCGTAGCCAGCAACTAATACAGCTTCTTCTCTCGCATATATTACTCGCTGCGTACCGCGTAGCCACCGTTCTTCATTAAGGGACTCGATGTACATGTGGCAGGGTATTCTGCAGTTACTCCACAGATGTTGCTACGGTCGGGTCACACATGCGGCTCAACCGCTCAAACAACAAAGCACCTTTAAATGCAAACGCAAGGAAATACACGTATAGACTACAGCAGTGCAGAAACATATGTCAGAGCTGGAAAGGGAAAATTTTTCCTTCTCACATTTGCTGTTGTGTTTGCATCTAAAGCAGGCAACTCAAATGCAGGCCCAAGGTTACAATACCAGGTCCATTCCGCCCATACATGTCTAATACTTTGAGGGAAACTCCACTAAAACAAGAAGATAACTTTAAAATACTGAACATAATGCTTACCATCAAAATTTCTCGATTTTTTTTTTCTTTAGTATCACCCAACTAGTGAACTAATGCAAAT
The DNA here is from genome assembly GCF_036669935.1 of Montipora foliosa. Classification (NCBI taxonomy): domain Eukaryota; kingdom Metazoa; phylum Cnidaria; class Anthozoa; order Scleractinia; family Acroporidae; genus Montipora; species Montipora foliosa. The sequence goes on from NC_090875.1 coordinate 35,281,190, forward strand.
GCTGCATTTTGATTGGCTACGCTACTAGAGGACTATAGCAATTACAGTCCTCGAGTAGTGAAAAGCGTGACGCTTTCTTTCGTTTTATTCCCAAGTAAATATTTCTTCAACTTGCATTTGCTAACTTTATTATTGCCTTTTCTGTCCGACTAGTTGGGTGATACTAAAACAATTAGACCCTTCGCCCTCAAGGGCCACGGGTCAATAGCCCATTCGACTTCGCCTCATGGGCTATTGACCCGTAGTCCTTGCGGGCTACGGGTCTAATTGTTAATTAATCACTTCTAGTGTAACCAGTCAGCGCAGAGAATTTTCGTTAATTACCAATGTAATTATATACTAAAGCTGCATAGTGAGATTCATGACAATTTGCATACATGTCACTCAAAGCCTACATGTATCACTCTTTGGTTCACTCGACGGTTCTGGATAAGGTCATGGTTGGTAGTTCACTTTGTGATGCCTACCCTAGGTAACATGAATATCATTACGAATGACCAAGTAGAGTAATCATGATAAAAGAACATTCTCGTCACCAGAGCCTCGGATCGACCCAAGGCTCTGGGAAACTCTATGTAGGAGAAGATGTGCCGTAGGGTTCTTATAGCCAAAAATTGGCTATTTGAACCTTACGTTGCCTGCTAACTCCTCGTGCTAACATGAATGCACAAATTAGAGACACGAAAACCAATGAGCAGACACTTGTTTCAGGGGTTCCCCAGAGCTCTTCTCTCCCTCAGTCAAGAGCTCTGGGGTCGAGATTGGATAAAAGAAATGTCAAGAAGTGCCAGTAGTTTTTAAAAATCACAGACGTTTCGGGTGTAGAAGTTACTCCACAAATTCTTTCCTAGCGCATTTAACACAACATCGCATCTTCGTCAAGTTTTTTCGCTCGTATTTCGTATTTCCAAACCTTTGCAGTTTAAGGAATGTAATAAAAAATATATTCCATTGCGCTTGTTGGATAGGAGACTGGTTATAGCCAACTCATATCCAACGCGCGCTCATGAAATAATTGTTAAGTAGCTGTATGGACAACCCTCCTTGTTGAAGCCCTAGGCTGCCATTTTGAAAGTTAATCCCAATTCCCTTGCATAACTTTCGTTCTTTGCTGTGCATTTTACCTGTCAACGTCGCTTAAGTTTATGTTTCTGTGTGCTCTTCCCTTTGCGTTTGTGTTCCATGTCTTAACCAGGCTTTATAGAAGAGACTACAAGAAGCAGGCTTGGCGCAATGTGTTTCAATATGCTCCGTTAAAAACTAAATAGGACCTCACACAGTTAAGGTTGATCAGAGGTGGTTTTATTTCACATGATGAACACAGTCATGAAGATGGAAATTTAATACGCTTTGTCTCTAGATCGTTGATATTAACATCCTTCCCTTTTTTATGAGGTCGTGAAAACTCATCGAGAGACAGAAAACTCAAAATTTGTGTAGTAAAACTAGCTTTAAGTGACTAGTATGTCATAGTCCTGGTAAAGTAGTTAGTTCATCAAGAGTTCATCAAGAGTTCATCATATCACATCACAATAGGTGCGAATACACACACCATGGTAAATGTCATTTCCCATGATAAATTATCCCGCGTTGCCTCACACTTGGGCTCTAGTATATCACGTTAACCAGTGGTCACAAGTTACGAAGATTAACGACGTAAAAGAAATGTCAAGCAATTCATTGGCAGGAAATTTAATAGCAAACAAATCTTTATTTATGCACAGATAACATTACAGAAGCATTACCCGCAACTAGCAAAGCTATTCGAGGCGAGAATATGGAATTAAGACCAACGCTAACTGAGGAAAGGTTAATCACAACTTCATTAGCATCGTGATTGGCTCTTGTACCTCGGGCATCAAAACACCCTTCCAACTTACCACGTTAAATGTCATGGCCGCTTCGTTTGATCTTTTTGACGTATCCATGGAAATTTACCACCGGAAATTTACATTGGGAAATGTCGGTCACACCCACTAAATGCAGTTTCCCGTGGTAAAAGGGTCATTAACGCGGTGAAAGTGCCCCGTTTAAAAGCACCTATTAGGGAGCTTAAGCACGCGCGTTTTTGGACGCGGACGGCAACCGGAAGAGAACATTTCGCGTACCAGGACAGTGGTGTCTCCCGGATGTTTATACTAATGATCTCTAATAGAGAAAAGATACTTAGCAATGTAAATGTGGTTGTGAGAAGACAAGTTAAAAGGGAAAACAGCTCACTTCCGGTTGCCGTCCGCGTCTCAAAAACGCGCGTGCTGTCGTGGAACAGAGCATTGACAGAAAGACTTGGGGAAAAAACATTGGTGTCCGTATCAATCAATGAATCAATTTGAGTGTCAGTAAAGTATCTAGCGAAGGACAGTACCCTCAGATTGGGGACACTTAATTAAATTTAACTAATTCTAAAATTAACAAACATCCTATCCATAGTCATCAAGTTAAATCCTGCGTTTAAAACTATTAACAAGTAAAATAAAAGTTAAAAAGTTTTTACAAACCCGGAGCTAAAAGTTAAAACGTATGAAATATTTCGTCCGTTTTTTAACCGGACTTCATCAGTCAATGATATGAATGTTAAAAAGATGAAGTTTAAAAAAGGGTTTTTAACGCCTATTGGGAGTTAGAATTGTGTCATAGATAGCTGCTAATTCGTAACCATTGTCTCTGTTTAACGCCGGTTTCGTAAGTTCAATTTGAATAGCTTCTTTTATCCTGCGTTTGAAGGTGTTAACTTCGGTTGATAGTACTTTTGTCTTATTTGGGTCCACCGAGTGACCCTCCAGGCGACAATGCTTGTGAATAGCTGATGAACTTCTTGATTGGTGTTCTTTCACTCTGATTTCCAGAGAGCGGGCCGTTTCGCCAACGTACTCCTTGTTTCACTTCTCACAATGGATCTGGTACACAGTACCGCATTTCTTGAGATTGACAGTTGTGTCCTTGACACGTACCAATTGTGATCTTAGAGAATTGACGGGTTTATGAATAAGTGTAACCTCGTGTGACTTGAAAGCTCTTTGCAGGCGTTCCGAGATTCCTTTGATGTATGGCGTTGATGCATAGATTTTCTTCTCGTTTTGAGGCTCTTCGGTATCTTCTGTTGTAGATTTTGGATGTGGTATTGTTAGCATCCATTCTGGATAGTTATTTATTTTTAGAGCTTGCTTGACGTGCTGTGTTTCTCTAGTTCTGTCATCGTTTTCCGTAACCAAGGTCTGAGCTCTCAACATCAGGGTGTTAACCACAGCTCTTTTGAGTTGTAGATGATGGTTTAATTAGAAGTTTAGGTACTGGTCCGTGTGCGTAGGTTTGCGGTACACGGAGATCTTGGTAGAATCATCTTGGTTAATACTCACACAGGTATCAAGGAAAGGAATCCTGCCATCCTTTTCTTGTTTCGAAGTGAACTGGATATGTTGGTCAATGGAGTTTAGATGTTCTGAGAAGGAATCAACGGCGTTTTCGTGAATCTTGGCCATCGTGCCATCGTGTTCTCTATAATATTGTTGGTTCGTTTGAATTTTACCTACTTGTAACGAACATTTAATCTACAAAGAATCATTGTATTGCTAGTTCCGGAACATGTTCCGAAAATTCAAAAGTGTGGTTGTATTTTTTAAAATATTAGTAACACTTGTGCTATCCAGACCATTTGTAAGTAAGTTGTAATATAAAAAAAAATTAAAAATAAAAAAAAAAAAAAAAAATAAAAAAGGAACAAAATCAACCATTGGTGAGAACGCGTCTTGAGCCCAGGATCCCCGGTTCTCAATGCAAGCTCCCTAACCATTGGGCCTCAAATGCAACCAATCAGCGCAAAGAATTTTCAATAATCACCTATGTAATTAAACTAAAGTTCATTATCGTTGTTATTATTTGAAGACAACCAGTATCCCTGTCATAATCTCTTGTTCACTTATTGGGTCTTTTTGGCCTTTATGGCACAATTAACCAGGACAGTTTCAATGATTTCATTATCTTTAAGTAACCCTAATTCCCCTCGCTCAAGTGATTCAATTCCCTTCTCAATTTCCTGATAGGTCATCTTGTACATAGGACTCATAAAACGACCTCGCAACATGCTATAAAACTTTGACTTTGTAAAACCACACTTGTATTCCATCTCTGACGTTTGTTCCTCAAAGTTGACTTCTTCAAGCAGCTTACAAATTTCTTGGATCTTTTCAGGGGAGTTTTGTTCGGGAATACTTGTCGCTTGTCGAAACAACTTGTAACAGGAAAGACTCCGAAATATCCAAACGAGACACATCCCATCGGAGCAAAGCGATCGTTCCACAGCCTTAAAAACCGGAAGCGGGTCTAGCAAATGATGAACTGAATATTTGAACAACACACGGTCAAAAGAACCGGGAGGCAAAGCATCCTTGAAAAATTCTTCTCCGGTCTTCAAGACAGGAATGATACCTTCCCTCCCCTTAGCTTTCTCGAGCATTTCTGCGCAGGGATCAACACAAGTTATTGGATTCTTCAGTCGAGCAAATTTTGACATTTTTTCTGCGAAGCGTCCAGTCCCACCTCCGATGTCGACTATCACGTGATCAGGATGTAAGTCTAAGCTCTCTATAGCACTCTGAACTTGTACGTCTTCAAATTCCAAGTAGTAATGGTCATAACTATCAGCTAAATTACAGTAATGATCTAAAAAACAACAACAAAACATGTTTTCTTTTAATTTAATAGACATTTACTAGCATTGAAAGCAAAAGCAATATTCATCCCAACGGGATATAACTGGAGAACACGTTCTCGCCAATGAATTCGCGATTATCCTGAATTTTTAATTTGCTTTGAATTCACTAAATTCGTGAACTTTGGACACTGTGTCCCAGGACTTGAGGTAGAAGAAAAAAATAAGGAAATAAAAAATGGTATTCATGGATTGGATTTGAACCAGGCGTTTCTACTCTGTAGGAACCACTTCTTTCCGCTTTACCCTTGAAGATCAAGACACCGCATTTTTCAAAAAAGCATACTACCATAAAATATCGCCGCTGAAGAGTTACCCTAACCCGAACCCTAAGCTAGATTAATAATTTAGGCCTAGGTTTTGATTTTAAAATGTTTAGCTTTGTCGTGAAATTTCGTAACTTTTGCAGTGTTTAATGATGTTTGTTGACGAGTGATAACACAGCATTCTCAAGTGTGCTAAGGCTTGACCAGCCTAATTATTATGCATATTTTTATTTGAAGGTAAAGCATTTCTCCAGGGCCAATGAAACTTGGTAGGCAGTTAGTTATCGGTATTATTATAACTTTTCCAAAATGTCCCGTACCACTTGTAACGTGACCCGAAATCGACTTATAACAGCTATATTTTTTTACTCAAAAATGGAAAACATTGAGCTTCATTATGTCAATTTTGTTTCTTGATTATTCGATGACCCCCTCTAAGGGCTTTGTCATCCGCCTTTTAATCATGTCCAATGAACAATTGAGGAAAATAGATCACGTGACATGATAAACATCCAAATATCTTAAAAGGTAAATACGGAGTACTACATTAAAAGGCGCATTCGGTAGGCAGAGTTGTACTTAACGTGTTAATGCCAAATGTTTTTAAAATTTTGAAGTATAAATGTTCCCCATTTTTGAGTAAAGGATATAAACGTTATAAGTTGTTTTAGGGTCACGTGACCAAAATGCGATGAAAAGTGTTTTGGCAAATTAATAACAGCACCGATAAAAAACTTTCTGCTACGTTTCATGGACACCGGACAAGGGCTTCCCTTCAAATAAAAATAAGCATAATAATTAGATTGGTCAAACCTTAATACACTTGAGTTATCAAATAGTGTTCGAGTAGTCGAGTGGTTAGGTGACGGGTGAATGAACATTCCCAGGTTCGAGTCCCATGTCCATACACTTGGGTTTCCTTTCCAAACAAATATGACCATTTCCCATAATCCATATCAAGCTTTCAGTCTTCTGAGTTTACGGTAATAGTGAATTCTAAGCAAATTAACAATTCAGGATAATCGCCAATTCAAGGGCGAGAACGGGTTGAACTGGAATTTACAAGTGACCAGCTCTCGTCTCCAGAACCCGATTTTCTTTCGGTCAGCACCAAGAAAGCAGACTCTGGTCAGGGCCAATTTATGCACACTCGCAGTCAAAGTCGATAGCTTAGTTGATAGCTCAGTTGGTAAAGTAGTACTGCATAATCGCACCAGCACGATCTCTTCATTGAATTGTTAATTTGCTTTGAATTCACTATTATCTTGAATTCAGAAGACTTTGTCCCGGGACTTTCGGTAGCAGAGAAAATAAGGAAATAAGAAATCATATCCATGGATTCGATTTGAACCTGAATTTTCGACCCTATAGAAACCGTTCCTTTCCGCTTCGCCACTAAAGATCAAGACAGCGTACTCTCAAAAAATCAATTTTTTAGGCTCCCACAGTATATCGCTGCTGAAGAGTAATTAGGCCTTAGCTAGATTAATGATTTAGGCCTAAGCTTTGATTGTAAATGGTTAGCTTTGTCGTGAAGTTTGGTAACCGACCCTTTCCAGTGTTTAATATTGTTTGTTGCCGAGTGATAATAGAGCGTTATCAAATAGTTTTTAGAATATTGTCCCAGAGCACCTCGCGGTGTGATATTTAAGTGGTTAGGTGACGGATTAATCAACTTTGCCAGGTTCGCGTCCTATACACTTGGATTGTCTGACCATTTCCCATAATCCATACCACGCTTTCAGTCTTTTAAATTCACGATACTAGTGAATTCAAAGCAAATTAAGAATTCACGATAATAGTGAATTCAAGGTAGAGAATGGCTTGTTTTGAAAGTCCATTTTCGTAACTATTGGCAACCACTGTTGTTCCGGCAATGTCTGAGTCTGCGTAGACTAGTCGGAAGTCCGTGATACGCGAGCTTCCTGCCTTTGAACTGGCCAGAGTCGTCCCTGTTCCTGGTGCTAACCAAAAAGAAAGCCGGCTCTGGCTCAAATTGCCTAAACCAAGAGAATATAAGTTAGGAGAGCGAATCCCTGTGTCCCGTGAATAATCATTCGAAATTTATTTTTAGCTGGCACCCATGCTGCGAAAGTTATTTATATCTGTTGTTACCATTGCGGTATTTGAAATACCATGCAATATAGCAAGGACTGATAATAGATTTAAAATAATTTTCATCGGAATACGAACAATTGTTGTTAAAAATAAAAAAAATAAAAAAATGCAAAACTGTGGAATGAGATACCAACTAAGTACCGAACACTACCAAAACCCATTTTTAAAAGGAAAATTCATATGATCTTATTCAATATATTAGAATCTGAAGACTCCTACGAAGACTCAGAATCGATAATCTCAAAAGTTAGCAAATACTCTTAATAGCCATCATCTTTGCTTCGCTTATGTTATCTTATTCATTTTGTCTTATTTATCTACCTCTCATAATATACTGCGTTGCCAATCTCAATTACATAGCTAGGTGTTTCTTTAGACTTAATCTGTTTTCGTATTTACTTACCTATCTAATTATCTATCTATTTCTCGGTAGTCTTACTGTGTGTATTTTCTTCTTCTTTTACTGATTATCTTGGCCCGCCTCGATTAGCACTGCTACCTGCGGAGCCAGGGGAATAAGGACTTATTGTCAAATAATAAAATATTGTTGTTTGTTGTGGGGAATTCGCTCTCGTATCTCATACTCTCTTGACCTAATTACAGGCGATTCATGGGGTTATCAGTCTTCGCTGTTTTTTTAATTCGCTGGAATGGAGTGCAGAGCGGAAAACGGTCAAGAGTTAGTGGATTGAGGAAAACGCACTCTAAAATTCGCTTTTATCTCGGAGGAGTTATCCACACTACGTAAGAACTTACCTCTCAAATCATGTTGCTCAAGGGTGCAATTTGCGTCAGCCATGTTTTTCCCCAGTGCAACAATGACCACTTACAACTTTGACTTTCAACGAGAGCTGGAAGAAAAATGTCAATGGTGTTAATTAATACCGGGTTCGATTCCCAAGGTTGGGGTCACTTGTAGGTTGAGTTTGTTGGTTTTTTACTCTACTCCGAAAGGTTTTTCTTCGGGTTACTCCGATGTTTCCTCTCCTCAAACATCAATGTTTGATTTTCCAGATAAATGCGAGGATCACTTCTCCCTTTCAAGGATATTTTTGTGATTATCAAATATTGCGAGTATCCTAATATTTAAGAGTTCTCTAAGGTAGGGCAAGGGTATTTTTCAGAAGGCCGAACATCGTTTGCAGTAATTAGGTCTAAGTCCTGATTTCTAAAGGGTTAGCATTTTAGCTATTGTAAGGTTTTCGTACAGTTACAGCCTTCAAATACTGATTTTATAACGTTCACCAAATACCCTTGCGAGTAATATGCTGTTCTGGTAGGTAGTAGCCAAAAACGTGTCGGGGTGTGTCTTTCTTTTTCAAGGTTTTTGCTTCAACTTTTGTCGTTATTCTCCTGTGGCACTTATTTTCAAGTGCTCGGCATCTGTCCTTCATTTATGGTGGAAATTAGTTCAAAAAATAATAATGATACGAAGTAAGCTACGAAAGGTCTTAGGGGAATCTTAGTTTGTTTTTCGAAATTACTGGGAAGATACTTTGTTGCCGAAGTAATGAAATTGGAGTTTTTGCGGGGAGTATATGCTAACTCCCAGACACTGAAGAATCGCTGGGCTCCACATTTTAGGACATTATTTGAAGCCTGGTTTCCATATGATCTGCAACGGTCTGCGATCGGTCTACGATACGATAGCAGATAGGTCTGCGGACATATCGAAACATTTGTCCCAGGCGTCTGCGTTTTTCTGTGAAAATCCGAAAACGGATTCTTGACTCCAAAAACGGATTTTGCGGTTTTTTTGGAGAAATCCAAAAACGGATCATGAATCCAAGGTATCCACACTCGAGGAGGATACTTCGAATCAAATCTAAATCCGGATTTTTTAGATTCACCACTTCAGCATTTTTTTGGGAAAAGATTTGAAAAAGGTATTTTTGACAAGCGATTTCCCATGCAAAAATGATATACACAACAGCTACTGTACACGACAATTAAGCCCAAATGTTTTTCTTATTTTTACCGCACGATCGAAGACACCAATAGGTCGCAAATGGTTAGGTTTCCTGCAAATTTCACACCAGAAATTACACTAAAAGTTTCTTGACAGCAATGATATTGTTACTCCCTTTCCTATAGCTAAAGAAGTAAACTGCAAAAATACACTCTGTAATCGATTTGTACCTTAGCACGCATGTTTTTCGTCATTTGTTTTCATTGATCTCGAAGGTTTTTTCAGTTAAAGAATTTCTCCAAAGCAAACCAGTTAACCGCTAATTTTTTGTTTTTGTTCTGTTAAATTGCACGCAACTTACGGTTTGTTTGTTTGTGTTATCATGGAAAATAATCCTTTTTCGGATTTTGCGTTTTTTTTTTTTTGTTTTTTTTTTTTTTTTGACGCTGAAGAATCCATTGATCCGAGATCACAAATCCGTTTTTGGATTTTCCCGAAAAAACGCACCCCTATTCTTCTTTCCCGACCATTACGACGCTTCCAACCAAGACATTTTTAATAGAAACGAGTGCCTGAGATGATCTGTGTTCTATTGACGACACACTATTGTACGCCTTAAAACACGTGTCATATCGTGTCCAATCAGACTTAAGGTAAGTGCTTGGCGCCATTTTGTTGGAAATCCTCGAGCGGCGCTCCTTTTTCTCCTCGCTTCGCAGATGCTTCGCAAAGGATTAGTGGTACGCTTGCTTGCGATCCCTTTAGATTAAATGGAAACATTTGCCCGTGGTGTTTACGATCGCCTGCGATAAGACCGACGCAGACAGCTTCCGATCGTGTTTCAGACCGTTGCAGATCATGTGGAAGCCAGGCTTTCACGTTAATAATAATAATAATAATAATAATAATAATAATAATAATAATAATAATAATAATAATAATAATAATAATAATATTTTTTTATATGGCGCAAATTCAACTATACAATTTTCAAATGTGCCTCACATATATGAGCAAAATATAATACTAAAGAATAATAACAATAGGAAAATCGGATCCATAATTTAGATATAAACTTAACGTATGTGTGTAAAATATATCAAAGCTTTTATTTGTATGCTTGAAAAAAAAGTGCAGTTTTGAGTTTCTGTTTAAAAGTAATAAAGTTCGACGAGCTCTTGACGTAATAAGGAAGAACATTCCACAATTTCGGTGCCTCTGCCATAAATGCTCTATAGGACGTTTTCAACCAACCTCAAGGGACACCGATAACAATAGACAAATTTACGACATCTGGTGGACGGACAAAAAAAGCTGATGAGAGATCTTTTGTTTTCGTCCACCAACATGGCGGCGATGACGTCACGTCAAAACCTCCTATCGCCAAGTGTAGGTGAGGTCTTAATCATGAGTGGCGATAGAAGAAACTTGTCATTAGATCTAAGACTATATTTAGAATACAAAAATTGGTTTTATCAACGGAGTTGATAATGTAAATTGGCCACCGTACAGAGATTCTAAAAGCTGACATTTCGAGCGTTAGCCCTTCGTTCTGACGAAGGGCACGGTATAGTAATCTTGCCACCCCATTTTGAACACACACGCACGCACACACGCAACGCACGCACGCACACGTTCTAGTATCAGATCTGGCCTTTACAATATAAACTGCAAATGTTAATTAATTTAAGCGGTTATTATACTGAGAACAATAAACTGCAAGCCTTAAGGGTTCATAAACTCCGTGGTAGATTAGAGAATCCACGTTCTGATCGCAAATAGTATTCCCGGCTGGTGCTTTTGTAGTTAATGCAAGGGAGTGTAAAAATGTAAAATCTCATAACGAAAAGAGTTTCTATTATGATACGAGAGACTGTTTACAGATAACGCTAAGACTTTCACCCAAGTACGATTTCATCCCACACCTTTATTGTCACTCTACGCGCTATAAAATGAGTCGCCATATAATACTTGTCAAAAAGGTACAAAACATCAAGATATGCCATTTACACGATAAGACTGACATAAATATGTCAAGTGGTTTCACATGTGCATCACGAATGAAATACATACGTCAAACTTCACCATATTAACATGAAAAGGCTGATGTTTACATGCTAAACGATGCTACGCTTACAACAACATTATCTGATACATTTACATCAATAATTCTTTAGCCATATGTACATTACGTTTCCAGATATATAAACATCGTAATTCGAGCTCCACGCATCTTGTTGGGCAATAATTGGTATATGATGTCGCTTATGACTTCTGTTTTTGTTCGAAATCATTCACGCACCACTGATTATCCAAGATGGCGGCGATCAACAAACAGCGGGGGAAGCTTTAAAAGCCTATTACTAAGGTGAGAAAAGATTTGGGTCTTCATACAGGTACCGGAAAGCAATTTGTTTTTGGTCACTGGGATTAGTCTTTCTTTGGAGTTGTTTTGTTTTCTCTCTTTTGTTTCTTTTGTTTTACGTATTTTCTGCTCCGGTACTTGCAAAGACTGCCATAGATTTTTTTAAGGAACAACAGATAACATCCTATCACACGTTACTGACACATTGCCGTTAGTAGGGGCGTAGCAGCCAGAAGCCTGGGCTTACAAACAACTTCTGGACATAATTATCCGAATATTGAATTATTTCTCTTTTGATTTCGCTTTTTCGTTTATACAGGAAAGGACCAAGGAATCAAATCTATGAGTTTATTTTATCTCGCGCGGCTGTTGCAGTGCTTTACCCAAACGTTAATGCAGCACTCATCATTCTCCTCACAATGCCGGTTTCAACGTCTATCACGGAATGCTCCTTCAGCTTCCTTCATTCCATGCGCAGAGTAAAAACCTACCTGTGTGCCGCGCCATGAAAACGAAACGCCTGTCTTCTTTTCCTCTGATGTGTATGTACTGAGGTATGACTGGATGATGACCCATGATTTTTGCGGCAGAAAGAACAGGCTCCTTTTATATATTTATTTATTTATTTGTTTGTTTTATTTATATATCACTATTTAATGGCAACACATTACAAAGGAGTTTCCATATGGGTTTCCACAGAACGCCATAGGGATCCATGCGACTCAACAGAACTGGGGTTTTTGTCGGAGAATTAATATCAAGATACGCTGCGATTTCTCAAAATGTATCAGTGGTTTTCTGACCATTTTGCAGACATCTAGAGATGTAATGAATTCAAGAAAAACATCTTTTTTGTAAAGGAAGTCATGCTGATATTAAAGGAAGAGCCACTGAGACATGATGACGTTGAACAAAATATGTTCCTTGTTTGTAAAGCCATCCAGGGTTACAATAAAATTCACAAAAACATCACTTTACATTAATTAGTTAACTTGTAAGTCTACTTTTGAATCCTCTGACTTCCAAGAAATCGCAAAGTTTGGAATAGGCTCTCAAACCAAAACTGGCTAGCTACGCCCCTAGTTAGGTGCTTTTTTATTGAACAAATTATCACAGAGCTCTGTGGGCGTCCATGGTTTGCTCGGCAAAATATCCGCACGAGAACAAAAGAAATATTTGGAAGATGCCGGATCGAATGTTCGATGCCCTATCAAACCAATTCCAACGTTATCCTACATGTTGAATGGTCATCATACGCGGTGGCCAAACGCTTAAGTGTTGGCTTACTCAGGAAACTTGTGCGAAGTCCGACATTTGGAGTATTTATCTTTTAGCCGGGCCTTATGAGCAATATTAGGTGATATTAATGTCATTCTTCACCTTCACCTTTATTACGTTGGTAAACGAGCCGATGAGGCATCACACCTACTATATTACAAATTACATTAACATACTATATGAATAAAATATAAACACAAAATACATATAAATGCAATATGCACAACCGAAAACGTATTTAACGGGGTTAGCTCACGAGAGAGCAGAAACTTTCTCCTTGAACCCAATGAATGACTGAGTAGTACCTGCTTTAGCCGGGAGTTGGTTTCAGTCTCTGGAGGTTCTGGGAAAAATGAATATTTAAAAACATTTTGTGAACTGTAGGGCAGTTGAAACTTAAATCACTACCATTAAAATTCTTATACTGACCAATTCTTCACATATGTATTTGCATTTTTAGACCAATGCCTTTTCCCGTTAGTCCGTCGAACTTGCCGGGATGAAGCCAAACCAATCGCTCGACAAAATGAAGGAGCGAGAAACTTCTCGATTCCTGTTATGGCGTTACACCCGACGTGACAGCCTGAGCATACATAACATGTGCTACATTATCATTCCCACATGCATTCTCAATACTCAGCTATATATAATCTTTTAATTGTGGCACTTACTCTTTGCAGCGATTCCTTCACAAAGTGTACACGTTTTTGCTTGGCAAACGTAATCCTAACTATGTTGTTCTCGTATCCAGAGTTATGCATTCAATATCTAATTTGAAAACGTCTCACGAGGAGAAAATCCACGCTCCAATAGCCAATACACAGAGGAAAATATTTTCTCTATCTGCCGGTTTGCAGCGAAAGTTCAGAGCCCTGAAAGTAAAGATAAACGGCCAAAGACCCGAAATTTCCTTTCATTTTTTGACACTCTTGGTTGACGAGGATTAAGCCGGTTAAACAGGAGCAAGTTTTCCTTGCCAAGTGTCATTAGGGCCGTTTGCACGAGACAAAGTAAGCCGCTGCTTACACTGGCGGCGGCTTACATAAGACGCGAACACCCTGTTTAAATGGTACAAAGTTCACGGCTTATCCTGGCCTAGGGGTTTTGGGCTGTGCTTATCTTGGCAACGGCTTACCTTGGACATGAAAGTGCTCGTATAAATGTACTCCAGCAAACAGAGCTGAATAAGGTCCGTGCATGCGCGAGACTCTGCCGCGTGGTCCGATTTTGTGGTTTGTACATGTTGATTTTTTGTTCTGTTTGTTCGACGTTTTGTTTGTCTGGTTTGTGCCAAGAAATGGACCTTAGAACTCAATGGATTCTTTTTTATCGTCAAGTTTACGTATCAGGAATAACAAGAAGTAACACATGGCGTGCTACTTTAAGGCGGCTAAATTTTTGAAGAAGACCATTTTGCCAACGTTCAATTGGCCTTAATTTTTCGAGATACTTATTTCTTTCCTCCAAGTTCTAAGCAATTTCCTTAATTTTTAAACAACCACCTTATTTTTTAAGTTTAAATACCAAAAAAAAATTACCCGCGAATCGCAGCCATCTCAAACCGCGTGTCTGAACCCAGGTTCCCATTCGCTGAGCTGTGACGTAGCCTTTGCGTCGGCGGCTTCGTTATTCGGCTCTGTTACGCCAGCGCTGTCCGCAGCTTTCTCAAGCGGTGAACAGCTCCTGCACATGCGCTTGTTTTGTTATCATAGCCCAGACTACCTTTTTCCTCCCTTTCTTTGGCCTGGCTAGCGCGAGCAATGAATCATGCGAAGAAAAAGATTTAACCAGTTGGCTGCGAACGTAGCCGCGAACCACTTATGCGAGCATTTCGCGTTATATGTAAGCCGCGCTCGAATAAATGGCCCAGTTCGCGTCTCATGTAATCTGCGGCTTTTATAAGCCGTGGATTTTTTTTCTCGTATAAACGGCCCTATTGAAAATTTTCATTGGGTCGAGTGTATGAACGACAGGTTTTCTTTGACGAGTTTTGTCTTGACAAGTTTTATTTGCTCGTGTGAACAAATGAACAAACCTTCCTTTGACAATTTTTAACTGTGGCCAGCAACTAAAGTACACAGCGGACAACAAAAGCAGTTTTACTTTCCGTTCGTTTAACCATGGCTTATGCGTATTGGACGAAAGAGAAAAAACGTTGGCGGCTTGTGGTCTGAGTTTTGCTTGAGCATTGGAAGAGAAATCTGAATTGAAAGTGGTGGGTTCACCCTTGGGCAACGCCAGTTTGCTTTAAAAAGCGCAGCTTTTTCTTGTTTCGATTCTCATAGGAATCAACTTTGGTATTCCACAAGCGTGTCTTGATCTTAGAGATTCCAGGAGAAGAGATGTAGCGGCAGA
>NC_090875.1:35316188-35318688 GCF_036669935.1 Montipora foliosa
ACAATTTCAGAAAACTTTGATGACACATTCGTCAAACCTTTGCCTTGAATCTCAGACATCTGTGACTACACCTTTGTGATGGAGACAAAAGGTTTATCAAACAACACCTTTGACGCTTGTCAAAGGCAGAGTTAAGCTGTAGTAAAAGTGGCCTTTAGCACTTGAGACTCCCGTGTAACGGGCATGAAAAAGATAATATTTGATGCCCTCAAAGGCGTGCGAAGGTACAACAAAGGTGGTCTTGGTCACACCTTTGACTGTACTGTTGATGCAACGTAAATCCAATTTTGCGTCCCGTGATTGTCTTTAATAATTACACGTCACTCCCAGTTATTTTAACATTGACAATCATTTTTAACGTTAGTCCGGCTTAATGCCAAGACGAGTCAAGAATTCTTATATTGTTTAAGACTACATGGCGGCTGTTCGAGATATCGTTGACTATTGGAACATGACAAATAAAGAAGCTTTGGTTCAATTTTGGCTCAATGTCGATAACGCTGATACTATCTTCACTACTGTTGCTGTCCTGGCGACAATGACGTTTCCAATAGCAACTATTGGAAATCTTCTAATCGTTTTGTTAGTTTGGATGGACCCTCTTCGGAAACTTCGATCTTCGCCTTCAAACTTTATCATCTTCTCCATGGCTGTTGCAGACCTCTTGCTTGGCCTGGTTGCCTGTCCACTCACTGCCATTTGGGCTTGGGCCTTATTATACAAGTACACCAACACATCATTTGTTTTTTTAAAGTATTTTACAACCTTAATAAACGTAAGTGTAGGTCATATACTTCTTCTCAGCATTGACAGATTCTTTGCTGTGGTGACTCCTCTCCAGTATCGGGCCAAAGTGACGAGTAAACGAGTCTGCATCGCTTCCGTCGCGTGTTGGATTTATTTCTTGTTGTTTGGGTTTGTGTTCTTCTTGTTAGAAACGCATCATGCGCTAATGGGAACTATTTACAGTGTACAGATCTTCTGTATTCTCATCTGCATCGTGATCATTAACGTTCTCACTTTGTGCCGCTTTCACAAGTATTCACACAGCACCGAAGCACTGGATGAGCAGCATGCACGGTTTTCTCGCCAAATGATACTCCAGAGAGAAAGGACTGTGAGCAAAGCTATTGTAATTGTCATCTCTGCATTTTTATTGTGTTTCATTCCTTGGTTTGTCGTACTGATGATATTGTACATTTGCTTAACATGCAATTTCTCGTTGTTGATGCTTGTGTATTCTATCGCTGGCGCTGTTGTGTACGCGAATTCTGCAATCAATCCATTGTTGTACGCGTGGAGACTTCCTAAATATAGAGAAACGTTCAAGCACATCTTTAAAAAGCGAAAATGTTGCGGAAGGTATGAAACAAGACAGGCCGTGAATTGTGTTCAAGATACAAGGCTTTGATGGGGTAAATCTTCAAGAGCTCCATGAGGCAAACAATTAAAACGAGGTTTGAAAATCTCCCGCAACAATTTGAGTTCATTTCTGCTAACCAATCTCACTACCCTTCCTCGTCGGATTCTAGTCGTTCTCAAACGACTTCATAAGTGCAACCGTGATTTGGGAGATCGCTAACATTGCACAGTGCGCTCATTAACAATGACAATAATGAAGAATTTTTATTCAGTTAAAATACATATCAAAAGTTACAGGTTATCGCATGAAACTAGAGTTAAGAAGGATTATAATTGTAATTGTTAACACTCTAATTGGGAAACCCGCGACACATATATGTATGTTACATGTATGAAAAACTCAGTATTTTCTCCAAAAAAAATAATGTTCTATTTCGTGCAGTTAAATTGACGTCCCCTGTTCTTTTCTGGGGTGAAACGTATTTCTAAAATGCTTAAAAGTGGTTTTAGATAGAAAGAAACAAATCTGCTCAAGGAAAGTCCTCTCTAGCTTAAGAGAGAGTGGCTAGTCGTCTTAATTTGCCACACCAAACAAATTTCAAAACTTAAAAAGAAAACATGAGTTTCAGTGTTTTGAAGAACTTCGGACTTAAATGTCAATAATAAACAAACACCTCAAGTGAAAGCAATTGTATCCATTTTTTTTTTTCTTTTAGGAGAGTATTAGAACAGCTTAAGCCATGCAACGTGGTTTTACATAGAATGAAACAAATCTGCCGAAAAAAAGTCCTTTCTAGCTTAAGTGAGAGTAGCTAGTCGTCTTAATTTGCCACACCAAACAAATGTGAAAACATGAGTTTCAGTGTTTGAAAAAAGAAATTTCCGACATAAATGTCAATAATAAACAAACATCTCAGGTAAAATCAATTATCTTCATTCTTTTCTCTTCAGGAGAGTATTTGCACAGCTTGAGCGATCAATTAAAGACGTATTGTATTGTACTGGCCAATATCAATAATACGTTAATACTCTTTGTTTGTTCCTCCAAATTTTTACACGAGCATTGTTTATAATTTCTCTTGGGACCATTGTAAGTCCTAAGGAGAAACTGGAAGCGAAGCTTATGCATTGGAAGAGG
>NC_090875.1:35331188-35333688 GCF_036669935.1 Montipora foliosa
AGTAGAATCAAAACAACTGATTTATTCAAAATAATTGTCAAAGGAATGAGTTCAGTTCTAGGAAAAACACAATTTCCTTCGTCTACGTTTAGTAAGCTAGACGATACTTTAGACTGATCTTTCATTGTAAGCTCTTGTAATGTCGCAAGCTCGAGTTCCATCGTCCCCTTTTTTTTCATCAGCAACCTTAGCACGGCCTTTCGTCTGTTGCAATGTCTCTGCTCAAAGCCTTATCATTCTGTGGAGAGCTGCTCCGCAATACCGATAAACAGTACTTGTATTTGTTGTATTTAAATTTATTTAAATTATCGGGGATCTTTTGTTTGGAGCTGTCGCTCTGTTAGATTACCCGGCCAATCTGGGCTGAGTCTCCGATGTACCAGTAGACGACTTTCTTGATTGTATATGTGAATGCACCTTCGTATAAACCATTTCGTGAAGTACGCTTAGAACCGCGTGAACCAATTCGTCCTCGAACCGTTGTCCAACCAAGAATCGTTCGACAATTAAGCGTTCCTGGGATGATTTTCCGTGAATAAAATTTCCAAGTAGTTTCATCCAGGCAACCGAAAATGCAGCTTTCCTGTTCTTTTTGTCAGGTACGTAGGAACGTTCTGTCGAAAGCATTCAAAACTTCCGACAAAAATCCCACAATCAGTATCTGAAAATTTCCTTTCTGTGGCTCGCTCAGCACGTGCTTTACAAAGCGTTGCCTCTATGGGAATGCACTCAGCTACCTGTTCAATAGAAAATATCCAAGACGTTAGGTCATCGATCTGATTATCCGAAAGAGTAGAATTTCCAGCGGGGCTCTTTTTCTGTTTGGTTGATTTGGTTGAAGATCGAGGTTGACTGCTCTTTCAGGCAAAGGACGAGAACGCACTTCCTTGCTCGATTTCCACCTCATCCTCTCTTACTTAAATTGTCGGAGTAATCCCTGACACGATTCATCCTCACTGCTAACACAAACTTCCGGTCAGGTTGCTGATTAAGTATGGACGCATGTGATTGATCTGAATTCGCGGGAAATTTGATTTAAAAATAACTCGGTTCGTGAAAACGCCGTGACACTTTTACATGGGAGTTGCTGGCTCCAACTCATGGGCTCCTGATAAAACCAAATTTTCTCACATCGATGGGTTACCATATTTTCTTTAAGTATGGTGCTCCGCGCGCGCGCGCGGAGCTCCGCTAAAAACAGTGTTCTCCCCAGACTTCGCGCGTTTCTAGTTTTCAAGATGGCGGCGATGCACCACAACTTCCCTTAAAAGATATTCAAGATATGGGAAGCAAGAGCTTTCCTGTTTACCAACTACGGGAGGGTGACTGGACCTCACCAAGCACCTTCGCCATTCAAGGAATACCGATCCCCGCGTTCTTCGCCACAGAGCCAGCGGCATTGCACGATTATATAGTAAATTTCCAGACCAGATCTGACGATGTGTTCGTTGTGAGCTACCCAAAATCAGGTATGGAGAAACTCAGTAAAATATTACAGATTCTTCAGTTTTTGGAAAGTATCTTAAAAACTAATTCGATGGCTTATTTGAATGATTTTAAATTTCGCTTTAATACCCTCATTAAATTTCAGCTAATACATAGTACAACAATAATTATCTAGTACTTCAGTTATCTGTGGAAATGCTGTCGGAAGATGATCGATTTTTTTTTTAATTCTCTGAAATAATGCGATGAAATAAGTGTTCACAAGAAATCAGGACAGGGTTACTAAGCCAAATTTCGAGATATTTTGCCCAACACTTCTGACAATGTTCATTTCCGGGTTTCATGATTTTAGGTCACACAACACTAAGGGAGACCTTAAGGAGGTCCAAGTTACCCTTTTTGAAAATTGTTATTCTTGCTTTTTTTCCAGTTTTCGTTTGCCTCTGTTATGTTAACAGACATTCCAACCTTCCCGACTTGACGTGGAGTCTCCTGATTTGATGCGTTTCCTCCCACTCTCCTGATTTTTATGGGATTCTCCCAATTTATCACGGAATTCTGAAAACAAGGCGGGTCCTTTGGCACTAAAAAATGCTCCCTATTTTCCTTCAAAAGTGTTTGGTCTGTGTTAGTGCCCTTTGGTGTGGCCATATATGTCATCCTCCAAAATTTGAGATTATTGTTTCCCAGGTTTTTTTACCATTGGTTCTTGTTAGCATGCATTTTGTTGTTGCAGACAAAATCCTTGCAACTGTTAATGTGCATAATTGCGCTATGCCAAGGGCCCTATTTGCTCCTTGGTTCTTCAGTCTTTTTTATTTGCTATTTTTGTTAGCAGACATTTGGGTATTGCAGACAAAATTCTTGGGACTTTTGGGATATTTGTTATATTTGCAGCTTTCTGAAGGCCCTCCTTGCTTATGGTTACCTAAGCATTTTTCTTTAAATCACATGTTTCATATCATCCAACAATTTTGTTAGTGCTGGGCTTGTTTTTTAAGTGGTATAATCATTTTTCACTTTTTGCACATTGATAATACACCAACCCTGGCCA
>NC_090875.1:35353688-35356188 GCF_036669935.1 Montipora foliosa
TCATCACTTATGGTCACTTAATTTTCTTTCTATAGGATATGTGTTACCACATGATTCATATCATCCAACAATTTCATAAGTGTGGTTTTCCAAGTTGTATAATCATTTTTTCACTTGTTCCACATCAATAATACGCCAACTCTGGCCCATGAAAGTTCTGTCTGTTTTAACCAACTAAGGTTTTTTTTTCCATTGCTAGAACTGGAATCATTTGCAGGTTATGCTACTCTATCTCGGCCAAAGTGCAATATGATTTTTAGTAGTGGAACAATAGTTCCACATATACTTGTACCTTCACCCATTGAAGGAGTCCTGGGAATGAGACTTCACAGATCTTACTCTGTCTAACGCCAGATGATTTTACTCGTTAACTGGTGGCGTCCAAGGGTGTTTCAGGTGTCAGTGGGTTAACCTCAAGGTTCTTTGTTAATAACAATAATGATAATGATAATGATAATAATAATAATAATAATAATAATAATAATAGTAATAATAATAATAATGATGATCATAATAATAATAATTGTAATAGTTTATTAAAAGAACTTTACAGTTGTTTATATTAATATATAGTTTTTAGTATTGGAACAATAGTTCTACATGTACCTTCACCCATTGACTGATGGAAATGAGACTTAACAGATCTTACTCTGTCTAACACCAGATGTCCCCTCCATTAATCCATTGACCCCTGGGGTGAGACTTAACAGATTTTACTCTGTCTAACATCAGATGTCCCCTCCATTAATCCATTGACCCCTGGGGTGAGACGTAACAGATTTTACTCTGTCTAACACCAGATGTCCCCTCCATTAACCCATTGACCCCTGGGGTGAGACTTAACAGATCTTACTCTGTCTAACACCAGATGTCCCCTCCATTAATCCATTGACCCCTGGGGTGAGACTTAACAGATTTTACTCTGTCTAACACCAGATGTCCCCTCCATTAATCCATTGACCCCTGGGGTGAGACGTAACAGATTTTACTCTAATGCCAGACAATTTTTTCTAGTCAACTGGGGACATCCTAGGGCATTTGAGGTGTCAGTGGGTTACCTCAAGGTTCTTTGTTAATAATAATAATAATAATAATAATAATAATAATAATAATAATAATAATGATAATAATAGTTTATTAAAAGAACTTTGCAATTGTTCAAAGGACAGTTGAATTATGCCATTTTACGTTATGTTTATATTAAGTGATAAAACTCCTTTGATTGAGTTACCGGTAACTCCTTTTCTTGTATACTCAACAAAATATTGCGTTTCTGATTGGTCAATGACGAATGCATAAATAGGAACCATAGAATGCAATTTAAGAAATTATAGAGTGCGATACAGAGGTTGTTATGGAAACAAAGCGATGGGTTGATTTTGTTGAGTATATACATGTAATAAATAAAAATCGTATAAACTTGCTCATGCATTTCGTGATTTATGGTCACTCGAGATATTTTGAAAGTGTTCAAATTCCACTCACCTATGGCTTGTGCAATTTTAGGAACTTTCAAGACATCACTTGTGCGCATAAATCTCGCAATGCACTCGCATTCGTATGATTTCCTATACATGTACTTATAGCATAATTTTTAATTAGAGAGTTAAACGAGACTTACCTGTAAGTTGAAGTTTGACATGAATTCTATCTCATAAAGAGTAGTAACCGAGGACTGACTTGAAGAATGAACTAAGCCTATCAGGAGTGACGTCACAGGTCATTCATTCAACACACACGCAGTTGACGACCATTAAACAAAAAACTGAACAAAAAACATGGTAAAGAGAAGTAAACGAGGACACACTTGATGATCTGGGAGGGAGAGAAGGGCATGTCAGTAATCGGTTACTACTCTTTATGAGATAGAATTCAAGTCAAACTTCAACTTACAGGTAAGTCTCGTTTAACTCTCTAATTCTATCTCATAAACCGTAACCTAAGGACTGCCATGAAGATTTCAAAGCAGGGAGGCAACTGAGTGCCACAAAAAAAAAAAAGATAAAATAAAAAATATATATATATATATAAGTTTTTTTTTTTTACATAAAGCAATCTTGTACTCATAATCTTCATTCACTGACGAAGCTCTAAACGGCGAAACGTTTGAAGTATAAAACCGATTAGAAACACATATGCCTCAAGAAGTTATTTCCTTATTACATTATCTATCGAGGCATGGCTACACCTTTCTTCTTCTCAATATATATATATATATATAACAATGTTTTTCTACTCAATATAGTTTCATATGGACTTTAATACAGGTCTGTTTCGTAGACCAACAAGGAGTTGGGCCACTCATCAGTTAAATTCCATGTACACTGTAGCATCGCTGGGGTTTATATACATCAGTAGCGTGATCGTTACAAGATTCAAACTTGAAAAACAATAGTAAAAAAGCATTTGTAAATTTATGATTGGTTGTTGAGGATGCGATTGAACCTAAGGAGAAAATTTCGCTTGTGCCTGCAATTCGATACGAGTTCATTACGTTTGT
>NC_090875.1:35361188-35366188 GCF_036669935.1 Montipora foliosa
GTGGCAGTTAACAACAGAAGGACAATGGTTGCTAAGGAAGCTTTTCAGTCAAAGAGCCCTACAAAAAGATTGCGTGGATGGTTCTATGAAGCAATTTTTCAATGTTTATTTTTTTCACCGGATGGGAAACGTCCCATCATTTTTCGTAGGATGTAGCATGGAATTTTTATTCAGACAAAAAATGGAACTGATATTTTGAAAAGTGTATCAAAGGAGTGCCTTATGACGTCACAGATTTTGTGTTAAAATGTTCTCGAACTGTTGTGTTAAAAATTTGTGACAAACATAGTTAACTCGCTGAGTTTTTAGGCATTTCTTTTTTGGTCACTTGATTTACCAAATATGGTTGTGAGTCGTGCCATTCAAAGGTATGTTAAAAAGAACACACTTAACAAAGAAACGATTGCTGTAGAGTTAAATGAATTCGAGAAAAGGTTTGGTAGTTAAGAGCCACCCCCCCCCCCCCCTTAACCATATGTCCCTAGGAACGCACCAAGCCCAAATCTTACGAGCAACTGTATCACAAAGCCGGGATTTACTACCCCCCATGTAACTTATATAAGGTACCGCAGTGGTATTGTCGAATTCAGTCAAAATTGAGATGAACTCCAGTCATGTTCCCTCAAAAGATAGTTAGACTCTCGAAGTCATCATGAGCACTATAATAGCCACCTAGGCTAGCGATACTTTCATTCAGGCGCTGAATCCCTGATAAAATCGCTCTATTCACAGCTCTTGCGTCAGTTTCAAGTCCTGACGTACCCTCTCCAGGGTCAATAGAGCCAATAAAGCAGAGTCAATTTCACAACATTTTCTAGCATAAACATCAGTAAACCAAACGGCCTCTGGTAATAATTGGCTCACAAGGTTCCATAGACTCTCACTTCACCCCAACTAGTTAGCGCTACGAGGTAGGTGAATGCCTTAACAAGGTCATTCTAGGTGCACTCGTGATAATTAGCACTGTTACATAGATCACTTCACCTTTGAAATGTATTGTGCAATGCAATTTCGTACGGTTCAAGCTGGCGGCCACGTGGTACTAAAGCGAATCCCTCAGTTACGAGGCATTTTAGGTGAATTTTCCATAAACGCTACTATTACATAATTCACTTCACCTTTCATGCGTATTTCACAATTCCTGATAAAACAATTTTGGTCGAATACGTACCTAAGATAAGCCAAAGAGCCGGTAAAATAGAAGAGCCCCTCGACAAGGGTCTACTTTCTTCAGGTAGTTTGAATGATTGTAACGTCACTCCCAGTAGGCTTTGTTCGTTCATCATGTCAGTACCGAAGGTTACGGTTTATGAGTGAAAATTCACATAACTTCCCCTCAAAAGGATTATTACCAGTCAGTGGGCCAGAACTAATGAAATGATCGACGTGTTCCTTGCAATACACATTAACGTTGAATCGCAAATAATGAATAACCGCCCTGCGAGCAGAGCCTCTCTAAAACTCACCAGTCTTTTAGGTCGCCGCAGCCTAAATGTCTGGGCTAGTCACTCCAGATAAACCGGTTTTGGCAACGCGCGCATCATATTTTTGACACGGTGAAGGTCAAAATCGAGCCTTCAGTACGAAAATCAAAATGGCGTCTTGAAGTGCGATCGAGACTTGGCCTGGCAACGGCAACGGCTCGCGCACACTCAATAAAGACTTAACACGATTTCTGCAGAGTCCTTTCTTTCTCGTCGAGTGTCCAGTTAAGAAAGGCTCTGCTAGCAGGGTGATGAATACTTGACACATCTGGGGGTATATGGGAAGGGTCCTGAAGTGGATCGAACCTTCGATTTAATAACAATTGGAGAACGTTAGATTCTAGAAGGAGAACGACTACGAGTACGAGATTTTCTCATAGAACTACTGTACAATGAGCGCGTGGAAAGCAGCGTTATTTGGCGGGAAAAACGTGATACCGTCGTCATTTTAATAAAAAATGTCGTCAAGTCAAAACAAGTCAACAACACAGTAGCAGTTTTTTTTCGGTTAGCAAAAAGGCTCGGTTACCAGCAATAAGAATAACCGAGCAACCTACACTGCTAACAAAGAGTAAGATTAATCGTCCGGGTTATAAGTCTTCTAAGTATTTACGTTAAAACCGGGCAGTCAAATCTCGTACTCGTTCTCGTCCTCGTCTTAGAATCTAAAAGTCCCTATTGATAACAATGCATAAAGTAGAAACAAACAGCAGCAATTGCAATCTGGTGAGGGAGGGAGTGCGGCGAAAAACTGTTCTAGCTAATAAAACGGACGAGACCACATGAAATATACGCAGGAATGCGAAGGTCACAAAAACTAGAGGCAGTCCTCTCTCTGTTGGACTGAGTTAAATTCAAATAAAACAAGTGTTATTTTCAATCATATTTACTGACATGAATTTGATGTGTTGCTACATTTGGACGTTATTGTAGTGCCTGACTGAGGAAAAGGGCTTTAAATGTTTTGATTTTTTTGTGCTGTGGGCTGCTTTTAACACTACAGTAATTATTTCCTGATTTGTAGTGCCCTATGAACTGTGGAACAAGCACGTCCTAGAATGGTGGAAGCATAAAGATGATAGCAATGTGTTGTTCCTGAAGTATGAGGACTTGAAAAATGTGAGTATGCATATCGAAGTAATAATAATAATAATAATAATAATAATAATAATAATAATAATAATAATAATAATAATAATAGTTATCATTTATTAGTGTTGGTATAATTAGTAGTCTATTTTGTTTTACTATTGTAATTAATAGTGTGATTTGTATTTTAGTAATTCATAATCGTATGTATTGTTTAGGTGTAACAAAATAATACAAAGTTTTAAATTACAAGAAAATAATGACATTTGACCGCATTTTGCAATTTTGAGCAGTATGGTAGAGTCAAATATGGCAGATAGGAGCAAAATTAACAAATGCTGCACTTTGAGAATTGCAAGAAAAAAGAAACAAGTTCAGTACAACTCTGTAATCTACACCATCCTCTTCAAAAAGCGAGACATTGGATCTATGTTTCTGATATTATATACATCTTATTCGATAGTTTAACTCTTAAGGAGGGTGCCTACTAATTCAAAGGTATTTTTGCGCGGTTTCCGGAATATGCGGGAAAAGCGGATCGTAACAAGTATTATTGAAATCCAAAAAGAAAATTGGGGGTAACCGCGCATTTTTCGAAGATAATTAATCAACAATATTTGTAAAAAGCTTTAGAATACAAAGCAATGTATGACGTTCTTTGCCAAATTGAAGCTTAATTCTCTCTGCAAAATGCATGGTTACCGCCACTTTTCTTTTTGGATAGCAAGAGCACTTGCTAAGTTCTGCTTTTTCCGCAAAGGTTTGAACCGCGCAAAATATCCCTGTCTTAATAAGCACCACCCATAGGAAATCCGAGTGCCTCGAGATGCGCAGACCGTATGCGCAATAACAATAGTAGGCACCGTCGTTAATAAGCACGGATAGTTTGCGAGTTGCGTCGTATTTTTCCAAGCCCCGTAGGGGCGAGGAAAAATAAGAGAAATGAGCAAAATGTCCGCGAGTATTATTTGTTAAACCATCGAATAAGAGATTTATTATTCCACCACAAAAAAGGTGTTATTTTGGTTCAATTTTATTTGGTAAGGGTGTTTAAAAAAATGCATCATCCGTCTTTCAGGGCGCGCAGGCGCAAAAAGGCAGCCAAATGTCCGTTATTTGATTGGTAAACGAAATGACGAATGACAAGCGATGATAAGCTAAATTCTCAGGCTTTGCATCGTGTTGAAAACATTTTCTTTCATTGAAAAACTCCTGTTCCGTCCGCATTTGCTCTGTTCTAAACCGGTCAAACCGGGACACTACAGTGTATTACCGTCTCATATTTTGCGCGTTCGCTTGACCAAATATGGTAAAGTGGCGTAATAGTGGAATAATAAAACACCATATTTATGGTCAGTACTATAAGAAATATGAATTGAAGAAATGGTGCATGGCAAACGGTAGAAATTTCAAAAAGCTGTTTTCCTGGCTTCATCCTGCGATCCAATTGAAAACCAGTACCTGGTCAGCGATCAACTTAGAGAAAACTGACTTCGATGACCTTTAAACGTCAGTCCGCGATATGGTGACGTGTACTGGTCAGCGAATACCTTCTTTTAACAAGTGTCAATTAAACATAACATGCATGGATCTGCAATATCAAAGATGTCCCCCACAGAGTTTCACATTTGCATGCATGGGTGACCCATTTTCTTACCATTGGTGCTCTGCGCGCGCGCCTTCGGCCCCCGCAGATCCGCTATGAAAATAATGCGCATATGCTACTGTTATGGCTATGATGTAATGTGCCGATGATGAAAATGATGAAATTTCGAAGACAAAGACACCAGTTCACTCTGTTGTTCACTGCAAAGAAGGCAGAGATAAGTGCTCGCGTAACATACAATTTTAATTTTAATTTTAATTTAGCAACGCTCTTTTTTTTAAGGATTTATCCAGCAATGTCCGGTTGATTGCAGAGTTCCTTGAAAAGCCAGTAACTGAAGAAACCGTCAACAAAATCTCCCAGCAGTGTAGCTTTGAAGAAATGGCAAAAAACGTATCAACTTTCACTGTTGATGGACCCAAACTGTTAAGAAAAGGAGAAATAGGCGATTGGAAGAACTACTTCACAGCGGATGTTGACGAACGCTTTGAGAACGAGGTTCTGAAGGAGCTGAGAGGCACTGGACTTGTATTCGACTTTGAACCTTGAGAAAAGTAATGAATCGTGATTTGCGGTGATTCTTAACCCTCTCACTCCCCGAGGGGGCCTCCATTGATAAGTAAAATTGTCTGGCATCAGACAGGATAAAATCTGTAAGTATCCCTATTAGAAGGGGAGGGTTAAAGGGGACATAGTTTTTTAAAGGACCTAGATGTTGTGAAAGGGTACATAAAGAAGTTTTTGAGTGGACCAAGAGTTCTCTGTAGCGGGCTACGCGGTGCACAGAAACCAATTAATTCAAGCTGAAGTATTTATTGTAC
>NC_090875.1:35373688-35381188 GCF_036669935.1 Montipora foliosa
CACGGATTTTTTGAAAACAAAACAAATATGGCGAGTATGACAAAACCTTTTTTCCTCCCTCTCGCGATGGTCTTGGAAATGCCGTGTAAACGTTTTAAAAGTGAAAATTGGGAGCTTTAGCAAAGACGACGGGAACGGCAACGAGAACGTCATCACAAAACCTAAATTCTCATTATTGTAATCACGACAATTCCAAGTTTTTTAATGAGAGAAAGGTATGGAAGTCCCTCAGGAATGAAAACGTTTTGAGCGGCGCTTTATTTAGGGGAATGCTGACGACGGCAAAAAAATGGACAAAAATGAAAAACGCACGTGCAGAGCGTGCAAAGCTATTGTTTTTGCCTACTAAATATGCAAATTTGTGACGTTCTTGTTGCCGTCGCCGTTTTCGTTGCTAAAGCTCATCAGCGCCTTAGCTCAACAAATTGAGACCAAGAGCATTCTCGTCGCCAGAAGCCGCGATTCTTTCGGTCAGCACGAAAATGAGACCAAGAGCTATTGGCTGCTTTATAAAATATCTTGCAAACTCGTAATTTAGATTTTGCAGAAAATGAGCACCTATAAAAAACCAGAAATTTAACAGACAGAAATTACGAAAACTGAAAACGTCTATGCGAATGATGAAAAATCTGTATGAAATTCTATGATAACCGCTGGTAAACGTACTTTATTTCAATAATTCTAAGTAAGCAAATGCTGCAGTGAATTTTGCGTCCATGAGGAACAAACAAGCATCCTTTAGGTCTTGTTTATTCTAGATGCGTTACCATGGCAACAGCCTGCAGAGCACATCGACTGTCAAAAATATAAACCCTCGTGGTAGCAAATATCAGTCACTAAGTTTGAGCCTCCAGGCAAAAATGGCAGAAATGTGGCAGAAATGGAAGTAGACCCGCTAAAAAACTGTGTTTAGTCACCTTCGTCAACAAATGTCAATACAAAAATCGCCATTCTCAAATAAGTAGGCAAGTTCACATAGTTAAGTCTCAGAAAAAACTTAGAGTCTTAGACAAAACGTTTGAGTGCCCTATGATCACTTCACAGTGTGGCAAACTGTGTGAAGGGCGAAACCAACGAAATAAAGTTATGAAACTCGTGCTAGCTTTAAGTTTCCACTGGAAGCTTCGACTCAATGAAACGAAACTCTTTAAATATGTATATATATTTATACGTAAATATGTTCAATTCCCACCCTGGTCAGAGTTATTCTCTGTCTATGTGTGGGCTCATTTCCATTACTGGGGCTAACGCCTAGAAGAATAATAGAAAAATAGCACTTCACATTACCCTCTGATAGTTAATTCCTCTGATAGCTAATTCTTTATGTAAGACTGACTTTACAATGAAATAAAACTCACCTCTGTTTAATTCAGAGTGTTCGAAGTAAAGAGATTCGTAGAATACTTTTGAGTTTTCGCGTGTGGAACAGCGCAAAAACTGGATTAACAGTGGCTGTTCAAGAAAGTGCAGGACGAGTAAGGTATTCCTCGAAATCTCGATTTTTCACGGCTACAACCTGAATGAATGACGTCATGTCCCAGATTAGGAAGCGGGCTCCTTCGTCGTCGCCCGCAATTATTGCCAACACAACCTCATCTTGTGAGTTCATTGCTAACTTCACCTTTGTGGAATCCTGCTTCTCCTCTTAATGGTACACAGTACTCCACCTTCAGGCCTTATCGTCACTTTCTCCTCATGTTTAATCTCATTTTGTCCAGGTAATAGCGTCAACTCAAACTCCTGTAGCAACCTTGCCATTAGCACTCGAGCCTCAAACTGGGCCAATGTTTGACCAATACAGGTCCTTGGACCAAGAGAAAATGGAAAGTAAGGAACAGATTGACCATGGCTAGGACTCTTGGCTTCTGGGGAAAACCTCTCTGGATCAAACGTCTTTGGCTCGGGCCATGATTCTGGAAGTCGGTGTAATATGAACCAACTAAATGAAACTGGAGTTCCAGCAGGGATGAAACATCCACCTATGTTCTCGTCTTTTACTGTTCTTCGACCCGTTACGTCAACCGATGGATGAGGTCTAAGTCCTTCCTTTAGGGTCTGACCCAGGTACTGAAGATTGCCAAGGTCTTTGTATTCCACAAATTGACGGGAACCAAGCACAGTTTCAATTTCCTGCAAAATTCTAGGTTAAATAAAAAACCAAATGAATATAAGTAAGGAAGTTTTGTCACAGAACACACTTCCATAATACATTGTAAAGAAGTGGCCACTTGGTTGTTTTTTTTTTTTTTTATGTTTATCCTTTTAAACTTAACTGACAGAACTGAACTCAATAATTATCTGAATCTTATCAGAGATTCTTGTCACACTGTGCGGGCATAGCTCATCACCAACTTTGTTTTGTGCTGGTGACTCTATTGTACTGTTGGTTAACAGATATTAATAAATCTCTCTTATTTTAACCTCCTAGAGCCCACTGCTGGAAAACCTTCTGAAAGTTCTTTTTTGGAAACTGTGTACAATTCAAAAGATGTATTACCTGAAAGCAATTACCAGGATACTTGAATTTGCAACAATATTTAATTTGTGACTTGCATTCATTTTATAATTTTAAAAAAAACAATAAGATAAAGCACCAAGGTTGAATGACATCCCTTTTGTACAATATTTGTGTACCTTTGTTTAACTTTAGAATGCCTGAGTGTTTCATAAAGTGTGAAAGACAGCTGGTTTGAAGTTGTCTCGTAACCTGTTGAGAACAAAGACACGACCCAGTTACAACACAGTGCTCGACGTTGTGACCGCTGAGGTCGCCAATTCGGCTGGATTTTATTCACTGGCGACTAACTTTTCACACTTACTCGCCAGAGTGGCCGCTAAGATATTTTTATTATATTATTATTAATATTTATTTTTTTCCTTCATCGAATGAGTGCAATGAATGTCCAATGACGGACTATAGTTCATGCTTCAAAGAAGAAGTTCTCTCCAAAATGACAATCCTTTTTTTTATCGATTGATAGAAAGTTCATGAGGAAAACAACGTCTAACCAAAATATTTCAATCTTAAAATAGCTTTCTAACCTTGTGAAATCCTTGTTAAAAATACACACATGCAGGCCTCCATTTGGATTATACGTGACGTCAATGAGTTCAGCTGACCCCACTTTTCTCTCGGAAATGCGAACAACATGAACGGTGTTTCGTCCGTCTAACCTATTTGAACAATTTATGTTGCTGAAAAAAAATCTCAACAGGTTTGTGTTGAGCTCAATGACGTCACGTATATTCCAAGATGGCGGCCTGCATGTGTGTATTTTTAACAAGGATTTCACAAGGTTAGAAAGCTATTTCAAGATTGAGATTTTGGTTGAAAGCTGTTCTCCTCATGAACTTTCTATTAATCGATAAAAAAAGGATTGCCATTTTGAAGTGAATTTCTCCTTTAACGCATGTAGCCTTCGAAAAACAGTGTTTTACGTATCCTTAAAACGCAAACTTAGATCTACATCTTAAATTAACTTCATTCCAGAAATGACATCCAATATATTTTTAAACACTCTCAATTGTATTTCGAAAGTGCACATAGTCGATTTTAAATACAGAAAAAGCGTTAAAAACTTTAAAATACGTATACAAGCTATAAAATGCAATGTCCGCGTACTTGCTCTGATTTTCGGTTCAGCCTTGCTTGCATTTTACCTTTATACAGCCGTTTTTGAGAACCTTAAGTTGCAACTTAGGACAATATTATTTTTTCGGTTTATAGTAGTCTCTCTTTTGTTGAAATGTATAAGGCCCCCTAGATTTTTTCCTGAGAGTCGAGCACTGCGATTAAACAACTTACTGGCATAAGTTCTTTTTATGCTGCACTAGTAGTTGCAAACTTGATTGAATGTCCTGCAATCTCCAGTGCACCAACACGTTCAAACAACAGGGATCTAATTAAGCGAGGATGACGACAATGGCTATCAGAATCTGGTCTCAGTAAAAATATGATTTCCCATTACTGTATTAATTTTGTGATTACTCCAATTCGCTTGCTAAGGAAAGTGTGTGTCAACAATCCAAGAATAAAATAGGCGAGAATGGTGTGGATATTTAGAGAGAAAATTGGAAATTACATCCCCTACATAACCTCAAATTTGGTCAAATCACGTTATCGTCAGAGCACGCACAGCATAGAACTGCACGAAAGTGTAAAGTGCACATACAGAGTGTGCAGAGCTTTTGTTTGTGCTTCTTAGACCTGCTGTTTCATCACGTTCTCACAGCCAGTGTGGCTTAAGCTCTTGAGTGCGACAGGTACAAAACGCAGGTCACAGGGCACAGGTCACAGGTCATTGTTTTACTTGTAAAGAAAGTATCCTAAACATTCATAAAAGCTAACCTTAGGCCTAAAAACTCTTCTTTAGGCCTAATTAGGCCTAAAATTAGCTGTTAGGAATGTTTAGGATACTTTTCTTTAGGCCTGATTAGGACTAATTAGGCCTAAAAAGGCCTAATTAGACCTAACTAGGTCTAAGGTTTGCTTTTATGAATGTTTAAGATACTTTCTGTATAGGTTAAATAATGACCTGTGACCTGAGCCCTGTGACCTGTGACCTGTGACCTGCATTTTGTACCTGCCATCTCAAGTGTTAGGAATCAATCCTTTATAGCATGAGAGGCAATCAACATGTTTCAACATTCCCAACTCAATATCAAAGGGTGTAATATCAGACATGGTTTGATGCCATTCTGGTTTGAAGAATAGCTTCCAGACTCTTGAATCCTGGCAACCTGGTTAATATGATACAATTTCAGGTGCACACACATGCATCCTTCATGTGTTCTGTTTAAGCTCACATAAGAAATAAATTATGTGATTAGATCAGAGGAAGTCAATTGCCAAAAAATCTACCCTTTCTACAAAATCCTCACTTCCTTTTCTTCCAGGGCAAGGGGAGGACAAAGTTTTTGAGTGCATGTTGGTTAGGGTTTGTAACTTAACTCATATACTCCTAAACCGCCTTGCCCCCTCCCCCCTCCTCCCACAATCCCCAATGATGCGTAACATAACAATATTTTCTGGCATTAGACTCGCAGGTACAAGTCACAGGTCATTGTTTTACCAATTTTCATTCAAAAGCAGCCCTAAAAGTTTACAAATGCTAACACTAAGCCTAAAAGCTTTTGCTTAGGCCTGAACTTAAGGTTAGAATTAATGAATGTTTGCGATTCTTTCTGCATGACCTGTGACTTGTGACCTGTATTTTGTACCTGCCTGTGTTGGACAGTCAATGGGTTGAAAGGTATTGACACAATGAGAGAGGGAATTCAGTCTGGCTAAGCCTGTCATAACATCAGTGAACTCATAAAGGAAAAGGGTTAAGGCCCCTGAAGAAATGTAAAGCAAGCTATTACGCTTACCTGCCACAAAGAAGGTAACAAACTCATCAACAAGGTCTTCTATAGTTAAGGTAGATTCTGTTTTTGCAAGACTCAAGATGTGTGCAAGAATATCATCAGGAGTATCATCCCCACGTGAAATTGCCTCTTGCCGCTCTTGGATAACTTTCTGTGCATAATCACGAACAAGTCTGATGGCTTGAGACACACTTTTTTGAAATGAGAATTGTTACACATCAAAGTGCCAAAATGGGCTGCGGAAGGCAACTTGAGCTCCTTCAAGACCCTTGGTAATTGCTGATGGGAATTGATTATTTGCATCTTTTATGAAATCATCATCAACACCAAATGCAACCTAATTTTCAAAAAACATTGCAGCAGCAACCGTAAATATGCAAAGTTATCTATTCCAAGGGATGGAAAAGTACTGATTGAATAATTGACTTGGACTGATAAACAGAGCATAATGAGTTGCTGTAACTAAATTCAAATCATTTCTTGAAGTTTTCCCCACAGCAGTCAGTGGCTGACTGGCCAGGACACCACACTTACAATCTTGAGTCCCCCTCTTATTGCCCATGGGAGTTGTTTCTGGGTTATTACAAAATCAACTCCTCAGCTCACATACAGATAGTCAGAACAAAACTACTGTGATCCCACTACCTACACATAGAGCAGTTTTCAAATGAGTGTCGTAAAACCAAAACCAAAGTAATAACTTTGGCCAATCAAAAAGAACGGAGACAACCCAGTAAACCAATCAAAACTCAAAGTAATTACATGTAGCCAACACAAAGCGCGGGAAAATGTGCACGCACAAGCCACAATTGGTTTTGGTTTCGGTTCTGATTGGGTGAAAAAATGGCACGAGAACTTTGAACCAATCACTGAGTGAAGTAATGCAAAACCAAAGTAATTCGCTAATTACTTTCGACACTCAATTGAAAATCGCTCTATCATCTAATCTAAAATCACATTATCACAGTTGTTTTTTAAACAGTCTGTAATCTTAGGCCTACAAAAGGGTATTATTCATTACGATTCATCACTTGTTGAGGATACAAGTCAAAACAGAACTGCCAGACAAACAACATAAGAGGCACTTGGCATCTACCCCACCCCCCAGAAAGTGTTGACAACAATCTTGCTCCAAGTCTTTCAGTTCAGTAAGGTGGGGACATGAGAGATCCTGGGAATGAAATTCTTGCTGTCCAAAACAGAAGCAAAAATGACCTTGAAGTAGGGTCACCATGGACCTCTTTCATAACATTTGGCAACCAAATAAAAGCAAAATTTCTAGACTCACTACGATGAACAAATTTCAAAAGAATATTTGTTTTCAAAATGAGGGCGTTAGGTCTCATTGACATAAATACAAAAGAACGTGTTATGTCCAGGAGCCATTGCATGTACCCTGATGGGGAGGGGGGGGGGGGGAGCTGCCTCTTCGCCTCAAACACACAAAAAATTTACACGAGAATGTACATAAAGGTGGTCGCCATTTATGAAAGTTGTCTATGAAATAAACAATTATGACATGGGACCCCCTCCACAACCCTTAACCTCGATTCTAACCGTTTGCTCCCTCACAGCTGGCTCCCCTCCCAAGGAATTCTAGCGTACCTTTCCGATGACATCCATGGTCACCCTGGAAAACTCCGGAACCATGTCTATAACAGTTTTCCCATCGGCATATTCGTCGAGCCTTTCTAGGAATAAATCGCAGCTTTTGTTAAATGCACTCATGAAGTTCATCAAATGTCGGCGATGAAAAGCAGGGTTTAGGAGTGCCCTTCGCTTCTGCCATGCATCGTGATTCATCTGGGTCACCAACCCGTTGCCCATCAGTCTTTGACCGAATGGAAAGGCCAAACACCGGTAAGAATACGGATTCTTTGGTAAATTCAGCGTAACAAGGCATTTCTTCACCAGCTCTGGATCACATATAAAAATTATCGGTATGTGATACAACCATATCAGGACAACTGGTCCGTAAATTGAATGGAGTTCTTCCACCACTTCGACCAAAATTTTACCCCTCTCTTTTCCTCGGCGAATGAGTGGCACATGACCAGAGAAAAAGCTGTCCCTTTTCGCTGTGGGAATATGGCTGTATTTCCAGTGAACATACACCAAGTAAATGGAAAATAC
>NC_090875.1:35386188-35391188 GCF_036669935.1 Montipora foliosa
AAGGGTTGTCACAAAACCAAGAACCCATTGTGAGTGTCATATATCTGTCGTTAAGTAGTACGTCTTTTCCATTAGTATTTGATAACGGTAGGACAAATATTTATCGCTGCGAAACTCAATTTAAAAACTTCACAGACTGGAGTTCAGATGAACCAAGGCGGTTCGATTCTTCTGTCGGTGTAGCGGATCTCAAAGAATAAGAATCGAGATTTGAACGGCTCGATTAGCCCGCTAAACAGATATGTTTTAGCGTGCGATATAATTACAATGAATAAATTGATTTTAGTTGATTAATCAATAATTCCCAGAGCTTCCCGCTTTTAAACATTCCCCGTTTAAAAGATTCCCGCTTTTAAAGAATCCTCATTTTAAAGATTCCCGATTCCCCGTCCCATTCCCATTCCCCATTCCCCATTCCCCGTTCCTCGCTGCGTTCGACAATAGGAGAACGCAGACTAATCGGGTCAATCCCGCGGGTTTATGATCGCCGGGAACTGATATCTTGAACGTGTAGTTAAATTACTCATGGTATTTTGGCATTGCGGTTACTGTTTACACAAGGTAAGTGAATTTTTTTTTACTTATTCGAATTTTCCATTAACAAGTATGGCTAAGGCTACTTATCAGAAAGCTATGCAGTAGTGTGTTTTCTAGGAAACAGACGCTGAAATTCGCCCCGGCTACGATAGCGAGTTGTGATGCATCAATTCAGCTGCTTTTCTCAGGAGATTCAACTTCTCTTCGTGCTCAGACTGTTGAGACTCGATCAGTATATTGCCTTCAGCCAATGAGCGAAAAGACATTTTTATTAATGGACCACTAAATACATTGACACGTTCAGTTATCCAAGTTTCTTATTCAATT
Organism: Montipora foliosa; assembly: GCF_036669935.1. NCBI lineage: Eukaryota > Metazoa > Cnidaria > Anthozoa > Scleractinia > Acroporidae > Montipora > Montipora foliosa. The sequence goes on from NC_090875.1 coordinate 35,387,053, forward strand.
GCGAATGACACGTTCAGTTATCCAAGTTTCTAATTCAATTGCAAAATAGTTAAACAGTATCCACTTGTTCAATTTTCTACTATTTCTTTTGGCCACTGCCATTGTATCAACATCTTGAACTATTAAAACTGATTGTTGTGTTCAACTTTGCAACTGCTTTATGACACTGACTGAAAGCAGCCCAAAATCCTCTTTCCCAGAATCCTTCTCTCAATCAATATAATAAATTTTTCGGGAGCTACAGATCGAACGCACTTTTCTAATCTTTGATTACTACTAGTTTTAAAGATAACCAATTACCACGGTTATCTGAGATCTTTATCTGACAAATTGAAGACCAAACCTAAGGAATTTTGATCATTTTATTCGCTCAATTCTAAGTCACGAAGGATTCCTCAAGGATCCCACGAGGAAGGCTGAATTGTTTAATCGATTTTTTAGGACAGTGTATTCTGAATCTTCGTTGCAGCCATCGTCTTGCGGATTGCCGTCAATTATTGATGTTGTCAAGCCACAGCTTCTATTGAAATTGGAATCATCTGAGGAGGCAGTTGGAAAGATCCTATCTAATCTCAACATTCACAAGGCCACAGAGGTGGATGGTATTCCCGCCGAAAGAATTCTCCAGGGCTGTGCTATAGAGTTTGCTAAACCGCTTAACCTCTTGTTTAATTGTTCACTTCGACATGGTGAACTTCCATATCTCTTGAAAAGGGCTAACATCTCCCTTGTACACAAGAGTGTTGACCAAGAGCAGGTAACCACTTACCGGTCAATTTCTCTGCTATCCTTTCAAGCAAAATGTTTGGAGAGGATTGTTCATTCTGCGATTTATGATCATGTGGCACCATTCCTCGCTGACCGACTGGCAGCGCAGGTTCATTGAAAGAAGATCTTGATCTTGATATACCATCATTGGGCCAAGTGTCTGGACGAGGGTCGACAGACCGATGTTGTGTTTCTTGACTTTGCTAAAGCGTTTGATCTAGTGCCTCGTGACATTTTATTGCAGAAATAACTTAATCTTGGCATTGGCAGTTCCCTTTTAAATTGGTGTGTCATCATCGATGGCCAGCACTCTTCCTGGTCCAGTGTTACATCAGGAGTTCCCCAGGGAGCTATCTTGGGTCCTCTGTTTTCATGTTATCTTTATCAGTGATCTTCCTGACGTCCTCTGCTCTGGTAATACCATCGCCCTTTATGATGACAAGTGTAAAACTTCGAGGGCAATTGACAATTCTCATGATCATGCATTGTTTCAAGAAGACCTTAACAATCTTTGGATTAGGAGCAAATTAAATAGAATGGATTTTAGTATTAAGAAATGCAAAATAATGAGGATATCTAGAAAAGTGCAACCAGTAGAGACTGATCTTTGTATGAATGAATCACCTAACGAGGTGACCTCTGAATTTAAGTTCTTGGGTCTGCTCGTCGACCGTCACCTATCCTGGAATTTCCACGTGAATAGTATTGTCTCCAAAAAAGTCTGCTTACGAGCCTAGAAGGCCCATCAGGCCGGCGCTTATCTCCGGTTTCTGTAGCATGAAGCGACTAGGAGTATTTCTACTTTCCCCTGATGGGATGCTAGTCCATCGCAGGGTTACCCCCAGCATTAAAGTCGCCGGTACCGACTTATACACCTGGGTGGAGAGAGGCACCGTGAGAGTAAAGTGTCTTGCCCAAGAACACAACACAATGTCCCCGGCCAGGACCCAAACCCAGACCACTCGATCCGGAGTCGAGCGCTCTAACCATGAGGCCACCGCGCCTCCCACATTGTCTCCAAAGCTAACAGGTTATTTGGCCTAATATCTCGTACCTGTAGGGGCTTTGCTGATGTCACACCTCTCAAGACACAATGTTGCTCTTTTGTTCGATCTCACTTAGAGTATGGCTCTGTTGTATGGTCCCCGTACACTCAACAGAATATTGAAATGATAGAACATGTCCAGAGAAAATGAAGCTACAAGGCTCATCCTTTAATCAGACATTAGGGACCTTTGGATTCTAGGAAGAGGACGAGAACGAATACTAGTTTTGACTCCCCGGCGTTTTTAGCGAAACTGATACTGAGTATATTTATGAATTTATAACGCGTACGATTTTTCTTACTCCTTGTTAGCAGTATAGATAAAGTCTCTATTACGGGCTGAGAAAGGCCCATCAGGCCGGCGCTTATCTCCGGTTTCCGTAGCATGAAGCGACTAGGAGTATTTCTACTCCCCCCTGGATGGGATGCTAGTCCATCACAGGGTTACCCCCAGCACTAAATTCGCCGGTACCCATTTATACACCTGGGTGGAGAGAAGCACAGTGAGAGTAAAGTGTCTTGCCCAAGAACACAGCACAATGTCCCCAGCCAGGACCCGAACCCGGACCACTCGATCCCTCCAAGATAAGCCAAAGAGCCGGTAACTGATAGAAGTGCCCTCAGTTATTCTTATTGCTGGCAACTGAACCTTTTTGCCGATCGAAAAATGCCAACACTGCTACCGCGTTGTTGACTTGTTTTGACACGACGACATTTTTGCAAAACTTCGATCTAAGGTGACGACGGTATCACGTTTTTCCTGCCAAAATGAGGCTGGTTTGCGCGCGCTCACTGCTGTTCTATGAGAAAATCTTGTACTCGTAATCGTTCTCGTCCTAGAATCTAAAGGTCCCTATTCATTATGCCTTTCAAATAAAAAAAAACTCAATCTCCAATCACTTGAGCAAAGGCATTTTATGGCAGATGTCACATCTCTATACAGGGCCCTATGATAGTATGAGGCTGAACGAAGAAGAACTTTGCAAGGACGAATTATTTTAAATTTTCCTATCTTAATTGGATAGCTGTTGGAAGGTGCGGTGACCTCTTGGTTAGTGTGCTCGACTCCGGATCGAGTGGTCCGGGTCCGGGTCCTGGTCATAGCTTCACTTGTCATCCTTACCATTGGTTAGATTTTATCTTTCTTTCCATGGATACACAGTTCAGTGTAAAGAAATTAGGAAAAAAAAAATCCACTAGCCCCACGTTAACCCACGAACAGAGCCTTCCTTGAACCTTCTGCCCGAGCGAGAGAAGAAGAAGAATGGATAAAGAAGGCTCTATTCGCTGGGTGGATCAGGGTAGGCCCACGGCAACACTATTTCGATTTTGCGATTTCCACGTACCCACCTTCCAAAATTCTCAAGTTTCAAAATGGCGACCGTGACGTTTGCAATGTTTTTAATGGTATTTTTGGCTTCATGTTTTCTTGCTTTGCTGTTGACGGTATTTTCCATGTACTTGGTGTATGTTCACTGGAAATACAGCCATATCCCCACAGCGAAAAGGGACAGCTTTTTCTCTGGTCATGTGCCACTCATTCGCCGAGGAAAAGAGAAGGGTAAAATTTTGGTCGAGGTAGTGGAAGAACTCCATTCAATTTACGGACCAGTTGTCCTGATATGGTTGTATCACATACCGATAATTTTTATATGTGATCCAGAGCTGGTGAAGAAATGCCTTGTTACGCTGAATTTGCCAAAGAATCCGTTTTCTTACCGGAGTTTGGGTTTTCCATTCGGTCAAAGACTTACGGGCAACGGGTTGGTGATCCAGACATAGATGCCAAGTTGTAGGGAGAGGCTCACTGGAGATTTAATGGAGCGCCTAATCCGAGCGAACGCTTGGAGAGAGAGAGCGTCACATGTCACGCTAGACATGCGTAAAAACAAGTCGATCCCAGGTCACTTCGGGTAAACAAACACGAGCAGTGAGAAGAAAAGGGGTCCGGGGTCTAGAATTTCTTGATTTCTCGTCAATTTGCCTCTGATTTCTCGTCGATTTCACGATTTCTCAGATCATGAACAGTTTTACGTTTGTAGAACAATAATTTTATATGATATATGAATTACAAAATTTGTTAACCCAAGCTCAGCTGGAGATTTTGCTTGCTCGGCTGGAGAGCTGGAGATTGAGTCTGAAAACTGGAGTCTCCAGCCAAAAGCTGGAGACTTGGCATCTATGCCCAGATGAATCACGATGCATGGCAGAAGCGAAGGGCACTCCTGAATCCTGCTTTTCATCGCCAACATTTGATGAACTTCATGAATGCATTTAACATAAGGTGCGATTTATTCCTGGAAACGCTCGACGAATATGCCGA
>NC_090875.1:35396188-35403688 GCF_036669935.1 Montipora foliosa
TTGAGTTTTATTCCTCAGTTATCGAGTTCCATGAGTATAAAACTTAAAAATGGTTTGCTTTAAAATCAGAAAAGAACCAATTCACCGTTGCTGTTGAGAAAAGTGTATGCCAGGCAAAACAAGTTATATCTTGGTAGCCTGAAAGTTAAGAAATTTTTTGCCTGTGTTTAAATTAACAAATATACCAATACATCACTAACGTTTCATGTTTAACCGGAGAATTAGGGAAGCAGATTTTCGAAGGTGTAATAGCTGTTGAGTTTTATTCCTAAGTTATCGAGTTCCATAAGTATAAAACTTAAAAATGGATTGCTGTAAAATCAGAAAAAAACCAATTCACCATTGCTGTTCACAAAAGTGTATGCCAGGCAAAACAAGTTGCATCTCGTTAGCCTGAAAGTTAACTGACAAAATAATTTGCCTGTGTTTAAATTAACAAATACACCAATACATCACTAACGTTTCATGTTTAACCGGAGAATTATGTTTGAAGGTGTAATAGCTGTTGAGTTTTATTCCTCACTTATCGAGTTCCATAAGTATAACAAAACTTAAAAATGGTTTGCTTTAAAATCAGAAAAGAACCAATTCACCGTTGCTTTTGAGAAAAGTGTATGACAGGCAAAACAAGTTATATCTCGGTAGCCTGAAAGTTAAGAAATAATTTGCCTGTGTTTAAATTAACAAATACACCATTACATCACTGACGTTTCATGTTTAACCGGAGAATTAGGGAAGAAGATGTTCGAAGGTGTAATAGCTGTTGAGTTTTATTCCTCAGTTATCGAATTCCGTAAGTATAATACAACTTAAAAATGGTTTGCTTTAAAATCAGAAAAGAACCAATTCACCGTTGCTGCTAAGAAAAGTGTATGCCAGGCAAAGCAAGTTATATCTTGGCAGCCTGAAAGTTAAGAAATAATTTGCCTGTGTTTAAATTAACAAATACACCATTACATCACTGACGTTTCATGTTTAACCGGAGAATTAGGGAAGAAGATGTTCGAAGGTGTAATAGCTGTTGAGTTTTATTCCTCAGTTATCGAATTCCGTAAGTATAATACAACTTAAAAATGGTTTGCTTTAAAATCAGAAAAGAACCAATTCACCGTTGCTGCTAAGAAAAGTGTATGCCAGGCAAAGCAAGTTATATCTTGGCAGCCTGAAAGTTAAGAAATAATTTGCCTGTGTTTAAATTAACAAATACACCAATACATCACTGACGTTTCATGTTTAACCGGAGAATTAGGGAAGCAGATGTTCGAAGGTGTAATAGCTGTTGAGTTTTATTCCTCAGTTATCGAGTTCCGTAAGTATAATAAAACTCAAAATTGGTTTGCTTTAAAATCAGAAAAGAACCAATTCACCGTTGCTGCTAAGAAAAGTGTATGCCAGGCAAAGCAAGTTGCATCTCGGTAGCCCGACAGTTAAGAAATAATTTGCCTGTGTTTAAATTAACAAATACACCAATACATCGATCACTAACGTTTCATGTTTAACCGGAGAATTAAGGAAGCAGATGTTCCAAGGTTTAATAGCTGTTGAGTTTTATTCCTCAGTTATCGAGTTCCATAAGTATAAAACTTAAAAATGGATTGCTTTAAAATCAGAAAAAAACCAATTCACCGTTGCTTTTGAGAAAAGTGTATGACAGGCAAAACAAGTTATATCTCGGTAGCCTGAAAGTTAAGAAATAATTTGCCTGTGTTTAAATTAACAAATACACCATTACATCACTGACGTTTCATGTTTAACCGGAGAATTAGGGAAGAAGATGTTCGAAGGTGTAATAGCTGTTGAGTTTTATTCCTCAGTTATCGAATTCCGTAAGTATAATACAACTTAAAAATGGTTTGCTTTAAAATCAGAAAAGAACCAATTCACCGTTGCTGCTAAGAAAAGTGTATGCCAGGCAAAGCAAGTTATATCTTGGCAGCCTGAAAGTTAAGAAATAATTTGCCTGTGTTTAAATTAACAAATACACCAATACATCACTGACGTTTCATGTTTAACCGGAGAATTAGGGAAGCAGATGTTCGAAGGTGTAATAGCTGTTGAGTTTTATTCCTCAGTTATCGAGTTCCGTAAGTATAATAAAACTCAAAATTGGTTTGCTTTAAAATCAGAAAAGAACCAATTCACCGTTGCTGCTAAGAAAAGTGTATGCCAGGCAAAGCAAGTTGCATCTCGGTAGCCCGACAGTTAAGAAATAATTTGCCTGTGTTTAAATTAACAAATACACCAATACATCGATCACTAACGTTTCATGTTTAACCGGAGAATTAAGGAAGCAGATGTTCGAAGGTTTAATAGCTGTTGAGTTTTATTCCTCAGTTATCGAGTTCCATAAGTATAAAACTTAAAAATGGATTGCTTTAAAATCAGAAAAAAAACAATTCACCGTGGCTGTTGAGAAAAGTGTATGCCAGGCAAAACAAGTTGCATCTCGTTAGCCTGAAAGTTAACTGACAAAATAATTTGCCTGTGTTTAAATTAACAAATACACCAATACATCACTAACGTTTCATGTTTAACCGGAGAATTATGTTCGAAGGTGTAATAGCTGTTGAGTTTTATTCCTCAGTTATCGAGTTCTATGAGTATAAAACTTAAAAATGGTTTGCTTTAAAATCAGAAAAGAACCAATTCACCGTTGCTGTTGAGAAAAGTGTATGCCAGGCAAAACAAGTTATATCTTGGTAGCCTGAAAGTTAAGATTTTTTTTGCCTGTGTTTAAATTAACAAATATACCAATACATCACTAACGTTTCATGTTTAACCGGAGAATTAGGGAAGCAGATGTTCGAAGGTGTAATAGCTGTTGAGTTTCATTCTTCAGTTATCGAGGTCCATAAGTATAAAACTTAAAAAAGGATTGCTGTAAAATCAGAAAAGAACCAATTCACCGTTGCTGTTAAGAAAAGTGTATGCCGGGTAAAACAAGTGTCATCTCCGTAGCCTGAAAGTTAACTGACAAATCAATTTGCCTGTGTTTAAATTAACAATTACACCAATACATCACTAACGTTCCATGTTTAACCGGAGAATTATGTTTGAAGGAGTAATAGCTGTTGAGTTTTATTCCTGTGTTTAAATTAATTTGAAATAAAGAGAATAAAGAAATCATTTTCCAGTTTTTAATTGCACGATGCTGGCTGTTGTAAACCGTGTTTTAGAAAATATTTCAGATTGATTTACTGTGCCTCTGGACTATTTTGACACATCACTCAAAATTAATTTAAAGTAATTTGAGTTATTTGTCGTCATTAAAACTTTATGGCGAAGTCGGCCCAACAAATGTGTCGAGATTAACACCTCTCTCTCCCTATGTCTCTCGCTCTGCCTTTTTAGTCTGAGTCTTGTTACAACTCCCACTGAGATTTTGGTAATTTTTTTTTACCTAAACAGCGGGGACCCACATTCCTGACCCAAGTTAAGCTCCTCATGTCATCCTTTGGGGGAATCTACTTTTTTGTTTAATTTTACAGACTGCCGGATCTCATATTGCATTATGACTCGGAAATTTGTAATTGTCATATATGAACAGTTATATATGAAAATTACAGTATTTGTATTATAGTTCGCTACGTCGCCCACAGAGAACACACGGACAATCCCTTGCCGGCTGAAATACTGAGTGAAAGTCAATTTTGTCGTAGTTGCTGGTATTATCTGTCAATTGAAGTCTTCATTATATTGGCAAATAATGTTATAAAGGACAGAACCGCACCCTTTACATATAACAGATGTTGTGAGGCCAAAAGAAAACCAAAAATTAAAAAGAGCTGATCGACAGCACTTTCATTCATTTGGATCAAGGGAAAAAAGGAGCCAAATTAAACTGCGCGGGCTTATGCGAGGACGTCCACAGATATGAAGAATTTCACGTCACTCAGCTACGAACAAGAATATTCGAATGCATCCTGCAATGAAGTACTTGAAACAACGTTTCAATGTCTGAACCTCATAACAGGTGCTATCACGCTTTCTGGCAATCTCTTGGTGTTCGCAGCCATTGTCTCGAGTTCCCGTCTTCGTCAGTGGCCAATGAACCAGTTTCTCACGTCTTTAGCTTTGACCGACATCATCATGGGCTCGTGCGTCAGTCCAGGCTATTCAATATTCTGTGTTGGCTGTATGGACTACTCGTTCAGTAAGAACTGTTGGCTCATGAAAGCTACAAAAGACATTGCTCTAGCATCTAGTATCTACAACTTGCTCGCCATTTCTGCCGATCGTTGTTTAGCTGTCTATTGGCCCCTTCGATATGCAACCCTGATGACTAAAGGTAGGGTCATCAGCATTTTAAGTTCTACGTGGGGTATTTCCTTTATCATCGCTGCAATTCGCATTTACTGGGAACACACTAAATCTGGAGCCGAGTTAGACGCTATAAACAGTTTGTATAATAACATCCTTTTGGTCTGTATACTATTACTTCCAAGTTTAGTCATTTCTGTGATAAACGTCAAGATTATATTGACTATCAGGGATCAAGCAAGACAAGTCTTTGCCATCAGGAATGCGCAGGCGCGGAGTCAAGCTGAGACTGAAAACCCGGATGTAACTCTCGAAGAAGTGGCTCGAAAACGAAAGGGAACTTTGGCCTGCGCACTAGTTGTGATTGTGTTTGTCATTTCCTGGATCCCAAGAATCTGCTTCAATATCCACTTCTTCGTGAAAGGAGATCTTGGAAAGGTTGACGTACTTCTGCATAAGCTATCTATGTTTTTCTTTGGCTTACAATCATCAATCAATCCGTTTATCTACTCTTTCCTGAGGGCTGACTTCCGACAAGCTGCCCGAAAATTATTGAGAATGAAAAACAGCAGAAATGTTCATTCACTTGTTCGGCAACCAAGAGTTAATAATATCGACCGAGAGTCAATCATCTGACTTTTTTCATCGACTAAGGCCCGTTTTAAACGTTGCATTTTACATGTGCCGAATCTAATGCAAATGAGCGAAAACAGTAGATCTAGATTTTTCTTATTTGCATTAGATTCGAAGTTTATTAGATGCGACGTTTAAAACGGGCCTTAGTAAGCAGCCAAGGCTTTAAACATTGACTAGCAATAATCATGGCAGTATCCACGTCATTGACCGCGGACATGAGGATATAAAGAATCTTTGCAGACATCAGACATTATTGCTTACATTTATTTTTCGTTAACAGTGATGCAAGTTAACTCACAGAACGCGGCATCATGCTATTTAGAAATTGATTTCAAAATCTAAAAGAACTTGTTAAACTTAGTTTACTCTCCTTTTGGCTTTGATAACCAACCAAGGTTTAATTAATATTAGCCATCAAAAACTGATAAATACGCAGAGGCAAAGGCTAAAACGATCCCATATATTCTTTGTAAAATTTCGAATTTTCAAAGCATCACTACTCAGGGATTATCCGTACTTTGAGTTCAAATTTTCAGAGATAGCTCATTATGCATTACACTTTCATTATTCCGGCAGTACTTCATTCTCGGCTGACCAATTAGAAAACGATTTCCATGTGCTAAAAAATATTCCCCTATTCTGGCCTTTTTTTTCCCCTATTTTATCCCTACCATCATGAACACTGCGGGCCCTGTGGCCTCGAACGTATTTTTCAATTGAGTACTAGATTCATGATTCAGCAATAGGGAGTTTAATATCCCCAACGTGACGTCAAAGGTAACTTTATTTAGAATTGCAAGTTAACGTTTGACAACTTTCTCTTTCGTCATTAGTTAAATTTGTTCACAACCGTCAACATCAAAACTACACAAGAACTGAATTTGTAAGAACGGTGTTGACTCTTGGAAATCAAATTAAAATTTGCCGCTCCGTGCTTACGTTGTCCAATGAACTTTAGTTGTAGTGATTTGGAGCGAACTCCTAAATAAATGCACAAAACTTAAAAATGTGTGGTGGACCAACTGTATTGCTTACTAAATGATTTTGTCCGGGCTGATAGCGTTCTCGTTGCGTCGTCACTTCGTAAATCTTGAAGTCCTTAAATACGCAACGAAGGCGCTTTGGCCAGTTATGATATGGTAAATACCCAATCTCGTATCCAACTAGCACGAATATAATAATTGTTTTATTAAATGTTAATACACAGTGAACGTTTGGATATTTAAAAATACCTGTTAATTTCCCTTTCCGCCCCAATTTTTTTAGGCTCGGCAACATACACATATGCAAACTGACAGCCGCGTTTTTCATGTTCAGGTTGGCTCTAAGTAAAAATCAATTTGTAATATTTGCAGCCAAATGCAAGTCTCCACTATGCGGAAAGGTCACAAATCAAATGAAATGTTACCTCTTGAGGACAGGGTAGAAGCGGACTCAGTGCTTCGATAAAAACTAATCCCTCGAATCAATTTAGTTCTGACGAGAACAGTAAATAAACCCGGGTGGTCAATGCTTTCTTTTATAATGGAAGTGAAGTAAACTATCAAAATAATAACGAGCGTAAAATAATATGGAAAGAATAATTCAAACGAAAGACTCTAACTCACTAACGGGAGGTAGCTGGTTGACTATAGAGTTGACTATTCAGTTGAGTGTCGTAGCAATTCCACCTTGTAAACTGCTAAAAGCGCAGGAAAAATCGCGTGTGCAAGTCGCGATTTGTTTTGGGTTTCCTTCTCATTGGTTGATAAACTGGCGCAAGATTTTTAAACCAATCTCTAAGCGTATAACAATTGCAATCGCGTAATTACTTTCGACAGTCATTTGAAAACTGCTCTATGTGAAGTGTGGTAGAATCGAATTCGAGATTTGTCGTAGGGATTCCGAAGACAACTTGCCAGCCAGTGTTTTCCCGCCTCCGCCTCCCCCAACGCGCTAAACATGTTTGCTTTGGCTGTTTCGTTCTGATGTATGTCGTAACAGCTGTTGTCTCTTATCTTAACAATCTACTCAATTAACAAAATTGCCAAATTGTCCTGAATCATTTACGTGAGCTGCTCCTTTCTGTCCTTCCACTTGCTATAAACTCAAGATTTTCAATCATTGCTTCGTTTCCGTTGCTAATGAAGCATTATTCCCAGATATGCTTTGAACAATTACTTTAAAAGATTGTAACCCAATCATGATTAACATCTTTCTGGCAAGCTTTGAGGCTGGCAAAGAAATTACCGACATTCACCGAGTGCTCTCTAAACGAAACCCGCAATGAAGAAGAAAGTTGTTATAGCGGAGCTCCGCGCGCGCCGAAGGCGCGCGCGCGCGGAGCACCATAGTTAAGAAAATATGGTAACCCAGACACCGCGGCAAAATGAGTGCGCAGGCTTGAGCCACGCGCGAATCGTTTCCACGCGCGAGGGACTGGTACCAATTAAATTTGCAATAGAATCAACAGCGCGGCAAAATGGCGGCAATTTAAATTCTCTGTGTTTGTTTTCATTTTGCGATGATAAGGACAATACTACTTTGATAAGGTTTAAATTTTGAAGAGAGCTTCCTGAAAGACTAATCTTCCGTGTGTCTTTTCAAACCAAAAAACTATAGTTC
>NC_090875.1:35408688-35411188 GCF_036669935.1 Montipora foliosa
CATGTCGAATTGTCCTCTGTGAATATCTTTCCCGGTATTTCCAAAAGAACAAACTTTAACTTGGTGCTGATTAGTTAAAACCAAGTCTACCTTAATATACCATATTTCAAACTGAAATTCGATCGAGAAATTCCTGCCCCAAATGCAAGAAAAATATCGCAGGGAATAATGTTCTGCAGCCTCACCAGCCTCAAGTGTTCGCTGTACTTACTTATTTAATTGACCACTCCCCATTGGGACTTGTCAGGGCTAACGAACGTCATAAGTGAAACAACATGCAAATAAAAATCAGGCGTCAGGCGTCACAAAAGCGGTCTTCGGTATATCCTCTTCAGGAATAGAAATTTGCCAGTAGCCCTTGCTCAGATCAATTCTGGTAAAATACTTGTCATCATTCAACTTCTGGAACAAATGCTCAGCAGTTGGCATAGGCTCAGGATCAAACACGGTTAACTTGTTCAGTTTACGATAGTCCACGCACACACGATTTGAGTTGTCTTTTTTCTTAAAAACTACAACAGGCGAAGCATAGGGCGAACTTGATTCTCTTATGACTCCCATCTTCATCATGTCTGCAATATCTTTCTCCAGCGATTCTCTTAAGCTATACGGTACTGGGTATGGTCTTGATCTAACTGGTTGGTAGGATGTAAGCTTGATATGATGCTGAGCCAAACTTGTTGTGCCTGGGGCTTCTGTGAACAAGCTTTGAAACTCATTTGCAAGATCCATGAACTCTGCTCTTTGCTCATGAGAAAGGTTATCTCCTATGGCCACATCATTGACTGACTCTTTCGCGACATAACCACCAATCTCCAGAAAATCAATACTATCCACAGGGTCAACTTCTTCTACTTCACTCTCAACATGTTCGTTCTTACAAATGTTAGCGTTCGTTTCAACAACAACTGCTCCAACGGAAACAGGATCTTTTCGCTCAAAATACTTCTTCAGTAGATTAGCATGGTAAACTCTCTCTTTTCCTTTGACTCTCACTCTATAATCACTGAGACCTACTACAGCACTAACCTCAAATGGACCTTTCCACTGCATTAGGAGCTTGTTGTAACAGCACTAACACTTTATCTCCAGGTACAAACTTCCTGACTTTAGTCTTTCGGTCGTAATAATGCTTGCCTTTGTTCTGAGCTTTCTGAAGCTCGGTGTGCGCCAGTTTGAGGGTATCTTCAAGCTTCTCGCGTAGCTCAAACACATACTGATAGCTGTTCTTTACTTCAGGCTCCTCCAACTCTTTCGTCCAAAGCTCTTTGAGAATAAACATCGGTCCTCTGACAGCTCTTCCGTACAGCAACTCAAACGGCGAAAAACCAGTAGACTCCTGCGGAACTTCACGATATGCGAACAGCAACGGGTTAATATAGCGATGCCACTGTCTTGGCTGTTCGCTGCACAATCTCTTTAACATGCTCTTCATTGTTCCATTAAACTTTTCCGTCAGGCCATTACACATAGGATGGTAAGGAGTCGTGGTGAGCTGTTTAATGCTCAAAAGTCGCGTCACTTCCTTCATACACTCAGAGACGAACTGCGTACCAAGGTCACTCAGGATCTCTTCAGGTACTCCCAAACGACTAAAGATATCCACCAACGCTTCTGCCACAGTCTCAGTATCAATGTTCTTCAGAGGAACAGCTTCAGGATAACGAGTTGCAAAGTCGACCAATGTCAATATATACCTATGGCCGTCCTCACTCGAGGGAACAATAGGTCCAACCAGGTCGATTGCTACTCTCTTAAACGGATTGTCAATTAATGGCATCTTCTCTAGGGGAACCTTCGGTACAGAACCCTTGTTAACTGTCTTCTGACATACATCTCAGGACTTGCAATAACGAGTAACGTCCCCTTGAATGCCTGGCCAATAGAACGCGCTTTGAATCTTACCAGTCGTTTTCTTTATTCCCATGTGACCTGCCATGATCAATCCGTGCGCTAGTTCCATTATTCGACTTCTCAGCTGCATAGGAACCATAACCTGCTTCAGGGGTTTACCTCCATTCACATAAGGGTGCTTGTAGACGCGGTACACAACTCCACCTTTCACTTCAAATGAAGTCTCAGCCTGGCCTCTCACAACTACGTCATCTTTCTCCCAAAATTTCTGTAGGCTCTCGTCGTCACGCTGCATCTGCTTGAGCTTTTCTCTATCAACTACAGGACTTTCTTTGGTATCTGGTACCTTCAACGGAATATGTTCTCCAGCTTTCTTAGCTTGACTTCTCGTGGATACAGCACAAGCTTCTTCTACAGGAACTTGCCAGCTTGGGTCTGGGTCGTCAGCGGCTCTTGCGCCTGGTACATTACCAATAATTAAATCATAAACAGCATCGGGAAGACACTGCGCTTCCACTTGGCCCTTGAGATAAGGTGTATCAACATCAATCTTTGCGATGGGAACTTTCCTTGCCGTATTGTCAATGAGCAGCATAACATTAAATTCGCCAGTAAACTGATCCTCAGGCACAAGGTCCCTCTTTAC
>NC_090875.1:35418688-35421188 GCF_036669935.1 Montipora foliosa
GATCTTCGCCTTCAAACTTTATCATCTTCTCCATGGCTGTTGCAGACGTCTTGGTCGGCCTGGTTGCCTGTCCACTCACTGCCTTTTGGGCTTGGGCCTTATTATACAAGTACACCAACGCACCATTTGGTTTTTCTAAGTTTTTTATAACCTTAATAAACGTGAGTGTAGGTCATATACTTCTTCTCAGCATTGACAGATTCTTTGCTGTGGTGACTCCTCTCCAGTATCGGGCCAAAGTGACGAGTAAACGAGTCTGCATCGTTTCCGTCGCGTGTTGGGTTTATTTCTTGTTGTTTGGGTTTGTGATGTTCTTCTTGTTAGAAAAGCATCATGCGCTAATGGGAATTATTTACAGTGTACAGATCTTCTGTATTCTCATCTGCATCGTGATCATCAACGTTCTCACTTTGTGCCGCTTTCACAAGTATTCACTCAGCACCGAAGCACTGGATGAGCAGCATGCAGGGTTACCTCGCCAAATGATACTCCAGAGAAAAAGGACTGTGAGCAAAGCTATTGTAATTGTCATCTCTGCATTTTTATTGTGTTTCATTCCTTGGTTTGTCGTACAGATGATGTTGTACATTTGCTTAACATGCAATTTCTCGTTGTTGATGCTTGTGTATTCTATCGCTGCCGCTGTTGTGTACGCGAATTCTGCAATCAATCCATTGTTGTACGCGTGGAGACTTCCTAAATATAGACAAACGTTCAAGCACATCTTTAAAAAGCGAAAATGTTGCCGAAGGTATGAAACAAGACAGGCCGTAAATTGTGTTCAAGATACAAGGCTTTGATGGGGTAAATCTTCAAGAGCTCCATGAGGCAAACATTAATTAAAACGAGGTTGGAAAATCTCCCGGAACAATTTGAGTTCATTTCTGCTAACCAATCTCACTACCCTTCCTCGTCGGATTCTAGTCTTTCTCAAACGACTTCATAAGTGCAACCGTGATTTGGGAGATCGCTAACATTGCACAGTGCGCTCATTAACAATGACAATAATGAAGAATTTTTATTCAGTTAAAATACATATCAAAAGTTACAGGTTATCGCATGAAACTAGAGTTAAGAAGGATTATAATTGTAATTGTTAACACTCTAATTGGGAAACCCGCGACACATATATGTATGTTACAGGTATGAAAAACTCAGTATTTTCTCCAAAAAAATAATGTTCTATTTCGTGCAGTTAAATTGACGTCCCCTGTTCTTTTGTGGGGTGAAACGTATTTTTAAAATGCTTAAAAGTGGTTTTAGATAGAAAGAAACAAATCTGCGCAATGAAAGTCCTTTCTAGCTTAAGAGAGAGTGGCTAGTCGTCTTAATTTGCCACCAAACAAATTTCAAAACTTAAAAAGAAAACATGAGTTTCAGTGTTTTGAAAAACTTCGGACTTAAATGTCAATAATAAACAAACACCTCAAGTAAAAGCAACTGTATCCATTTTTTTTTCTTTTAGGAGAGTATTAGAACAGCTTGAGCCATGCAACGTGGTTTTACATAGAATGAAACAAATCTGCTGAAAAAAGGTCCTTTCTAGTTTAAGTGAGAGTAGCTAGTGATCTTAATTTGCCACACCAAAAAAATGAGAAAACATGACTTTCAGTGTTTGAAAAAAGAAATTTCCGACATAAATGTCAATAATAAACAAACATCTCAGGTAAAATCAATTATCTTCATTCTTTTCTCTTCAGGAGAGTATTTGCACAGCTTGAGCGATCAATTAAAGATGTATTGTATTGTACTGGCCAATATCAATAATACGTTAATACTCTTTGTTTGTTCCTCCAAATTTCACACGAGCATTGTTTATAATTTCTCTTGGGACCATTGTAAGTCCTAAGGAGAAACTGGAAGCGAAGCTTATGCATTGGAAGAGGCAAACAAACAGCATTACGGTATTTCTGATAGTGGCCAATTGTATCCATCATAGTGAATCCAAGGACCCCACAGCGGGAAACAACGAAAATGTCGATTTTGAAAAAAACTACAAACATTTGGTACTTAAAATGGAATCCAGCATGAAAGGGGCCAAGGATAATTGATAAGAACACACTTACGCATTTATCGAAAATTACTAAAATTCGTTTGATTGACTCGCTTGTCACGATGAGTTGAAAAATTCACAGGCCGCTTGAAACAACTCCGGGTGTTAAGAAAAATAAAAAGTCCTGTTCAAAAGTTAACGTGAGATCTTGGTGGATCATCCATAGGTGGCTATGACGTAATGTACAAAAATTTGGTTTTATCAACGGAGTTGATAATGTAAATTGGCCACCGTACAGAGATTCTAAAAGCTGACGTTTCGAGCGTTAGCCCTTCGTCAGAGCGAATCCATACGTAATGTACAAAGGACCTCCGGTTGATAATAGTTGGGCATCACAACAATAGCCACGTTTTTTTGAGCCACCGACGGCAAAGGGAAGTGAAAACATTTTCCCTAACTTTAACACTGTGGAATTTCTGGCAATTGAGTGGTAAGGAAAAAGCCTGA